>NW_027041166.1:597500-652567 GCF_037179485.1 Ochlerotatus camptorhynchus
GTTTTCCATTTTTTTTTAGTTGAAGAGAATATGCAGATCGATAAGTTTATAGCTTAACATTACCATTCCATTGAGCACTCTTCTCTAACTAGTACAAAACCCAAAAAGGCAATTAACGCTCCAGGAAGCGACTCAACCATTGTGTGCTGACCATAAATTTCATTCTCGACTTAACACGTTCGCATGGGTAAACACCGCTTCCTTCCACCAAGAAAATCGTCCCGAAATAAAAGCAATTTGTTTATTCCCATAACATAGTATCCTTTACTGGTGAACAAGACCGAGTGAAGAAAAAAAAAATCTGTTGAAAATCGGGTTGGTCAATCTACCATTCCTCTGGCTACCCCAAAGTCATGCGCTGGCTCGCTGCCCACCCAGAAGCAGCTGGATCGGTATAGTCGAGGAGATCATGAAGCCATTTTGTTTCCCGTCGCGCGCCCGAAGTCACATTATAGCTAGGGTTACCGGGTAAGCATGTGACTTTAGGGGCATTTTGAAACATTCAGTCCTTGATATTCAACGTTTTCGCTTGTAACCCTAAACACCAGTAGCAAGAACATTTGTTGTTTCGTCGGGGTCGAACAAAAATAATAGCGCAAAAAGTAGTCTCACACCTTCTTAACATTCAACACTGAACCTTTGAGCTTTGCCAAGCACGTTGTAGGTACCATCACTTCAGTCAGTGTGGCATTGTGCTAGTTATTTGGGTGCTTTTCGGAAGGAGGTCATCTGAGGGGGGAAGGACTCTCGCGCATGACGGTGTAATGTGTACCACAGACGGTACTGTCGGAAACAAATAACCAAATAAATTTGTTTGGGAAATTTTCCGAACGTGACTTGAATTTTCTACCCTGTCTCTCCTGGGATTTTCCAGCTCCAGCCACAAGACGGAAGCACGCGCTCCGGGTGGAGATAAGTGAGCTACCGTGTGCCATGCCATCGAGATGCCGAGATTTTATTCGCTTTCGGGGAGCAACGGTGGTCGCCGATGGCAATAATAGCTGCTAATGGGAAATTAAGCAAGTGCTTCCCTGCTGTTGGCTTTTTATAGACTGGATGGATGCTGGAGCAGGTGGTACACCAATACGGGACAACAGCGGTGTATCATCACTGGTTTGTTGTTATTTAATTTTTTTAAGCTTGCGCTTTATCTGTTTACTTTCGATGATTTGAATTTTATTAAACCAAGCTGCGATAAGAGTAAAAGCAAATCTGCAACAGCGGAGGCCATCTGCTTTCCTCCTTTGTTTCGTTGTTATGCTTCCGCGGTTAATTTTTATCGTTCCTAATTCTCTTTCTTGGGCTGTAATCTAGAAAACACAGGCCCCTTCGTTGACCATTGAAAACCATGGTTAGGGTTTGTCCGCAAACCAAGAGGACAATTTTTGAAAGATTTTAGGCCCCTTTCCCCTGCGTACACATTGTTCGCTGGACAATCATCCAGAATTTAGTTTACAATTGGTTTAGATCGTGCTTTATGGACAGCCCCTTATCAGATAGTATAAAGCACACGAGAAAGATTTTGCGCGGACAGAAGATGAATGCGGTGCTGAAAGCGCCAGGGTTGGCAAACCGCTCAAACCGTACCATAAGTTACAATAATTTCAATTTCCCCAATGTTTGGGTTGTGTCTGAAACACGACCGCATTATGGACGTAGGGAAACGAGGCTATTTTCCGTGCTCCTTTAACTCTTCGAGCACAAAATCACAATCACATGTTTCACTATTTTTTGTAATATGGTAGAGAACTACGTTGGCATAAGCTCCCATTACCGTTATATCATGCAGAAACATCAAATATATAAATTATTTCGAAATTATTAAAAATATTTAATTTAACTACATAGCAGGAGCTAGTTACAGCCCGACATAACTGATGATATTGATGATATTTCAAAAAATGTTTAGGTTACTACCTTTTATCATTCTTGTAAATGAAAAATAAGTTGATGAAGTGCTTTGAAAATGGTTTATAGTAGATTGGCGTAGAGTGACTTTATTAGTGAAGCGAAGACTTCCTATACTATCGTCGAGGAGGGCCTCTTCTGGACGCTTTTTAGGAATAACTGAAGTAATCGAAGTAAATGGAACTAATATTTGGATGTAGTCGATATGTTGTAAAAGGGGTTTAGGCGATAGCCATACTGCCATCAAAACGTAGCCATAAATGGCAACAGACGGGTTAGTGTCTGTTGGGACCGTTTTACATACATCCGTTTGGCATAAAGTTGTTTGACATAACAATCGCTTGGCATAATGATAATTTGGCATAATACTTGGACAAATGGTACTTGAAGCTGCTAATCGGTCAGTGAACTGTAACATACCTGTTTTGATTAAAAATTCATAATTATTTCGGAAATCCGTAACTTCACAACATTTTAAAAGGTCTCACTACAAATGGCCGAATGGACGAATGGACGAATGGCCGAAATGACAAATGACTGAAATGACGAATGGACGAAAGGACGAACGGCCGAATGGACAAATGGCCGAATGGACAAATGGCCGAATGGACGAGACTGGACGAATGAACGAATTTCAATTGGTTGGAACGATGGATTAATTTAATTAATCCTCTTATTCAACTTGACAATTGCTGAAGATACATTTGATTTTATTGTTGCACAAATCAGCAATAAAATCATTGAATTTGGAAACAGTCTTAACAACAACAACAACAGAAAATATAATCTTAGATCTTAGTAAATAAATAAAATAAATTTTGAAATAGAGATTATTCCTTCTATTAAACATGAGCTGTTCTTCCGAAATATTATTTTGTAGTGATTTTTAGCGCTTTAGAATTAATATTTTTTTATTGAGATATTTCCTTCTTTCAAACATGAGCTGTTCTTCCGAGTTATATTGCAGCAGATTTTTTGACGCTGCAGTTATTGATGAGATTTTTCATCTTTTAACCCTTGAGTGCGTGAATAATGTTTTTCTACACCGTGTTATTCAAATGGGAGCTGGGTACCCGGGTACCTCGGCACGCACATAACAGTTAAAACTGAGGTGAACAACCGTCTGGTTGAAAGTGGTAGAAATAGATGAATCTTCTATTCTTCCGAAACATATTTTTGCAGTGATTTTTGGCGCTTCGCGAATTAATATTGTTAACAGCGACTTTGCCTTCTTTTAAACATGAGCTGTTCTTCAAAAATACTTTTCTCACTGATTTTTTGCTCTTTAGAATCAATACTTTTAATAGAGATTCCTTCTTTTAAACATGAGCTGTTCTTTCAAATTGTATTATTATCATTAAATAATACGACAGAACTTCATATTGCCTTGAAGGCCATTCGAAAGAAATTATGTAAAATCAAAACAAAAATTTAGGCTTTAAAGGGTTAATAATCTATTGTGCAATTTTAAAAATTAAAGCTGTAGATTTTTTTGTAATTTCATGCAAGTAATCCTTGGAGTCTTGTCCATTCAGCCATTTGTCCTTTCGGCCATTCGTCAGTTCGGCGATTCGTCCTTTTGACCATTCGTCCATTCGTCCATTCGTCCATTCGTCCATTCGTCCATTCGTCCATTCGTCCATTCGTCCATTCGTCCATTCATCCATTCATCCATTCATCCATTCGTCCATTCGTCCATTCGTCCATTCGTCCATTCGTCCATTCGTCCATTCGTCCATTCGTCCATTCGTCCATTCGTCCATTCGTCCATTCGTCCATTCGTCCATTCGTCCATTCGTCCATTCGTCCATTCGTCCATTCGTCCATTCGTCCATTCGTCCATTCGTCCATTCGTCCATTCGTCCATTCGTCCATTCGTCCATTCGTCCATTCGTCCATTCGTCCATTCGTCCATTCATCCATTCGTCCATTCGTCCATTCGTCCATTCGTCCATTCGTCCATTCGTCCATTCGTCCATTCGTCCATTCGTCCATTCGTCCATTCGTCCATTCGTCCATTCGTCCATTCGTCCATTCGTCCATTCGTCCATTCGTCCATTCGTCCATTCGTCCATTCGTCCATTCGTCCATTCGTCCATTCGTCCATTCGTCCATTCGTCCATTCGTCCATTCGTCCATTCGTCCATTCGTCCATTCGTCCATTCGTCCATTCGTCCATTTGTCCATTCGTCCATTCGTCCATTCGTCCATTCGTCCATTCGTCCATTCGTCCATTCGTCCATTCGTCCATTCGTCCATTCGTCCATTCGTCCATTCGTCCATTCGTCCATTCGTCCATTCGTCCATTCGTCCATTCGTCCATTCGTCCATTCGTCCATTCGTCCATTCGTCCATTCGTCCATTCGTCCATTCGTCCATTCGTCCATTCGTCCATTCGTCCATTCGTCCATTCATCCATTCGTCCATTCGTCCATTCGTCCATTCGTCCATTAGTCCATTCGTCCATTCGTCCATTCGTCCATTCGTCCATTCGTCCATTCGTCCATTCGTCCATTCGTCCATTCGTCCATTCGTCCATTTGTCCATTTGTCCATTCGTCCATTCGTCCATTCGTCCATTCGTCCATTCGTCCATTTGTCCATTTGTCCATTCGTCCATTCGTCCATTCGTCCATTCGTCCATTCAGCCATTCGTCCATTCGTCCATTCGTCCATTCGTCCATTTGTCCATTCGTCCATTCGTCCATTCGTCCATTCGTCCATTCGTCCATTCGTCCATTCGTCCATTCGTTCTTTCGGCCATTCGTTCTTTCAGCCATTCGGCCACTCGTCATTCGGTCATTTGCCATAAGATCATTTGAAATATATACTGCGTGACATTTTGGATTGATTCGATTATATTAATAATGTGATTTATCAAGAATGGTTCATGGTGAGAATTTAGCAAAAATTCCTAGTGCTTTTGTCTAAAGTTTTCGAGGTTAAGTGTCTTCTGTGAACATTTTCAGCTTGTAAAACTCCTTCTTTAGACCGGCTTTTTTTTAAATTATAGTGGTTCTTAAATTATTGATAACATTTAAAAAAAATCAGAGTGGATCTTTGTATTTTGTTCATTATCGAAAAATATTAGACCATTTTTTTAATTTTTCCATTATGGTAGGCATTCTATGTAAGGGTGGTTCGATAAATTAGCATTTTCATAATTTGGGACTATTTTGGGACCTATTTTTTTTGGTCAAATGGTTTTGAAAGAATGTTAAATCTTGGTTCAGGAAAAATATGTATATTAAAATTTAAAGGTGGTTTTACATTGAAAAACATTGATAATAATCGATTTTCATTGTCTCGGGGCCAAAGACACTATTGCATGTTTTATTTTTTTCTTGAAAATTCGAACTTTGAAATTTAACTTTTCTACACAACATTTTCAAAATTCAGCGAGGTTTAATTTATGTTTCTGAGAAAATTTTTTTGTAAACCGTGCGTTTTGGTCAGATAGCGTATAAGGCGTCGTTGTGTCAATTTGGTCGTGGCATATTTTGAGTATGAGAGAGTCATTACAGTTTGCTCAAAAGTACCTGAGTAAAATGCAAGTACTTTCGATAATTACCCGTAGTTGTTACAGTGAAGATATACACCCATATTCTCGTTTATGTCAAACACGTGTCTGTCGTGACGTGACGTGACGTGTCTGTCATACAGAAACATTTTTATTTGATTTTGTGTGGTGGATGGGTTTCGGGCGTGGACGGGCAGATGGGTGATTTACGTTAGGATAACTTTGAAAAATTGAGAAATGTATCGCTTCAGTTTGAAAAGCACTTCTCTTCGCAACCGATGAACCATTCTGACGGTTCACATTACCGTGCAGGCGCCGTGTGTTGGCAGGGTCCAATATTGGACAGTTTGACGTTTATAAAGTACCATCAGTTAAAACTGTATTTTGAGCTTTATCTCTATACATTCTTAGGTGTTTCTTAGAAGATTATCATGTTGGTGTACGCTGATTCAAAGAGTAAATGGTATTAACATTGAGCTGTCCATGATTGGGCGTTGTTGAACTTGTGGTACTTGCACAACATTTCATGTGAGTAGCAAAGTAACCATATAATCACAAAATAACTTTTAATGTAGGTTCAGACAATGTCACTGAAATATGGTTAGTTGAATATTCAGACGATTATTACTTTAAAAAACTAACCTTGGTTGTATCTCTTTTTCGTTTGCATGTTACACTGTTTGATATTACTAACCGCACCAAGCCTTCATTCCGGGTGGTGAGCAAAACTGAAGAAGAAGAAGATGACCATGAGCCCCTTCTCGGAACGAGTGTATTGTGATGGACCTGGTCTACGATTCAAGGTTGGATTCTGTGATGATGAGTATCACAAAAAAGGTAAAATAAGTAGCACGATCTTCATCGAAATGTAAGTATTGCAGATTGCATCTGAAACTGGACTGCCCCTAAAATGCAAAAAGTGTGATAAAAGTGCACCTTTGCGTCAAATCGTTTTGGTGTCTTCGGAGCACTTATTGCTTGCATCATAAGAAATGAGTGCACCTAAGACACCAAGACGATTAGACGGAAGCTCGCACCTAAATCACACTTTTTAAAAAGTGAAAACGCGGTTATTAGTCCAGTTTGATGTGAAATGCGCAATATTATTGACAATTATCATATCAATCAACTCGTATATACATTGAAATACATATATAAAAGGAAAGGGACGGTCCAACAGGGCACCCGATTGAAGCGATTTGGACGAGGAGAGTGGGAATGCCAACTCCCTGTTGATAACATTTCGTGGATAAAGGGCGGGTTCTTCTCCCCACTCATTGGGGCATCTTCCTGCTGGAAGGAGATTCTTTATTGCTCCGTAGATGCGTATAGTCGACTTTGCCTATCGATCTACCCAATCCGTTTTGGGCCCTGCATACAGCGACATGTTGAGGATAATTAGAAGTTATTAAGCTTGATCAAGACAAACAGAGAAGAGAGCCCACTGCTATCGGTCTTAGTTTCCGTGGTAAACCACTATCATCATCATCATCTGAGGTAACATTTTTGTAAAATAAGAAGTTTTTATGTTTTTGTCATTAACTACCATGTGCCTATGTTATAGACGACGCTTGCTAGCTTAGTGGTTACCGCTTATCCTTACTGTGCAGAAGGTCGAGAGTTTAATCCCAGGCCCGTCCTTTTCCTCGTTTTTGTTACTATGCCTATTTCTCTATTCCCATTAGATTTAAATAAACAAATCTGCTTTACCTTATCGGTTGCTGAACCACTTACCACAGTGAATCCAGATCAAAAATAACCTGACCCACACTAATACAACATTCTTTTTAATGGCAATCGTATATAGCGACGCAGGAGTAAACACAGTCTCTATAATAACGGTTGTCATACCAATTTTCCTTCCCCTTCCCAAAAGACCGAGCGGACGTGGCCGCAGCAAGTGTTGATCTATAAATAGCTTGAATTAGTGAACTTGCACATGGATAAAACTAGTACTTTTTTCATTTTGGTAGCACTTATTTTGAGCCTATTGAGCATGAGCATGATTGACCGCCCGCGGATGCTACTCTGTTATTGCCAGATCAGCTATAATTACACAGAGAACCAATAGACGATGCTTGGGACTAGCATTCATCCTCAATGTGTAAAATATGGTGATCTCAAACTAGACAACACCAGCGCTGGCCACGCCCGAACGCAGGTCAAGAAAGGACTGGGTAGGAATGTGTTGGCGTAATACCTGCTATGTTGAAAGCCGAAAAATCCTCTGCACTTCCACGAGAAATCACTGGGATGTTGGATAAAAGGGTTGGGTTTGCAGCAGAATTTGTTTTGGTAAACGATAAGCTGAATTGATATCCTAACGATCCTATAACGCGAAGGAGATTGGGATTGAACCCACGATCTTCTGTTCAGTAAGCAAAAACGTTTGGCACTAGGCAAACGAGCTCCTTTTATAACAACACACCAAGATTCTATTTGTTTTTTTTTCTTGATTCGTTTTCCGTCGATACTATTTTCCATGCTGAGCACCAATGCTCCCGGCGCGAGGGAGGTAGCTCTTATACCTGGACTTTACATATCAAGTCAGCAACTCATGAATCGGGGACGAACGGCTTTACTTCCCTTCCGAAGGAAGGCGTGATCAGAGATGTTATGTCTCAGCACATCCCGGCGGCGCCGACTGGGATTGAACCCAGGCCATTTGGGGTGAGAGGTAATCACGTATACTACTACATCACCGGCGCCACTGTGATCGATTTGTTGTTACCCCAATGTATTCACATTAACAAATAAATCGATTAAAGATTCTTGAATGTGGAGGGGCTTGAGATTAAACTCATGATGTTCTACTCAGCAAGCAAAAATTGTCGCTCTAAGGCCACCAAGCCTCTCATATCACATCATATAAGCTACGATCGCGATGTTGTTGCAACCATTTAATACCGGCCCCGACGATGACGTTGATGATGACGTTAAATTTCACAAAACACACGATAATCAAGCGTTGTTACTATAAGTCTCGCTAATATAATAGGACCTGGGATTTATTCAAACTCAAACTCAACGGCAGTACCCTTTACATAAGAATAAGCCTCTACAATCGATGCTCTTTTAAACCTGGAGACAAATAAAGCTACGAAAAAACGCTTATGCCTCCATTAAATTCTACTTTTACGCGACGTTGCGTAAGACCGGAACAAAATCCTTAAAACTTTCACATTTTGGGCTCCCGTGCCCCTTACTTTACAAAGTAAACTAAGACTGACGTAACTACCAGCGTACAAATATTGCACATCTTTTAAGCTATCTCGACCGAACTCTATTGCGTTTTAAAACGACTGTTTTATCTTTCATGTTTCACCGGACCACCCCGATTATACGTCAAACTACCGCATCAAAACCACCAAACCACTCAATCAAACACGACCCGCCGTGACTACCGCCAGTCTTCAACCACGGCCCTCATAATCGTGTTAAGGACACACCTAACAACACATCAAATACTAATCGGTCAAGTGCCAAGCATGCATGATCGATCGCGACATTTATTTACTTAACGAATCATGCTTCAACATGAATAACAATATAATCATAATGCATTATTCGTAGGCACCTAACTGTAAAAACCGAACAACATGCCTCACGCGATCGAGGTCATCCTTCTGACAAATGGGAAACGATGAAAATAAATCTCGATTTCTCAACGGAAGGGACGCATCCGCTCACGCAAACTATGCTTCCGATCACCTATCCCGCGCAACCGGGAGCCCACCCACACATGCCCACACCACCATCAGATAGGAGATTTTTTTCCCTATCTGGTAGCGAGGCCAGCACGCGTGGGCGAGCCACCAGCCACAACAAACCGACCATTAAACGTGCTGCCCACAAAATCAGACACGTCCCCTCGAAGATGCAATCGAGAAATGTATAAGAACAATCTTCAACTGGAACGTACTTACCAAATCATTTTTTTAACAATTCCACCTGCAGCGATTACAACCACACAATAACTAGATATCACTTTATTTTTTAAATCACTCTGTGCACAAAAACAATACACATCACAAAAACCTAACAATAGATCAGTGCGGTCGAGTCACGCCGGCAACAAAGATAAGCGAGAGCACACCAAGCACCTAAGCAACAGGGGGGAAATCATCAGCACAAACCTTTCCAAATCAAATTATTGCGCTCGGGACACAAAACTAATCAAATGAGAGCACCGAAAAACTTCACGTCAGCACAAAGACATCAGACCGTCAAAAAAATAAAAGCCCGCAACGGAGCAAAAACACAACCGTTCTCGAGCGATTCTCAAAGCGATCTCTAACACTTGTTTTGAGCCTATTCTACCTCAAAACTCCATGAATGAACCTAAAACATATGCCTGTTTAATTTTTGATCTCTAAACCATATTAAACAACTTTCTAAATATTTTATACATCATAAACATTGTTTTCAAAATGTAGATAAAAATTCACCTTTGAACATATTTGATACATAAGGCTAAGTTGACCCCATATTCTCCTATACATTTTCCAATAATGTGCTGACGGTTGCTTATTTACTTTTTTTTTAAATATATTTTTTACTTTAGCTCCCTGACTAAATAGATTATTATACAATAAAGTCTGGTCCACTTATAATCCGGACCATAAAACCAGGTTTTTCTCGGAATTGATTTGACGTAAGAAAAATGTAATTTAGTCAAAACGAACATATTTTATAGCACTAACATAAAAGAAAATGCAAAATTACTCCGACGGCCTTCGGATGAACTCGCAGACTATCCTTGGAATTCCCAGCATCATCTGCCGCACACTGGACTGGTCAACCTCAGCGGCCATTTTTTCAACATCGAGCCATCTGTGCAGTGTCCTGAGTCGTCTTTTCAGTTTTCTTTGTCTTCCGCTTGATAATTGCCAAATACTTATCGATTGGGTGGAATTGCTGGGACCTCCCTTAGCTCAGTCGGTAAAGGCGCAGCTACAAAGCAAGACCATGCTGGAGGTGGCTGGGTTCGATTCCCGGTCCGGTCTAGGAATTTTTCGGGTTGGAAAATTTCTCGACTTCCCTGGGCATAGAGATAGAGTATGATTGTACTTGCCACACAATTATACTAATGCAGAAATGGTACAGGCATCGAAAGCTCTCAATTAATAACTGTGGAAGTGCATCTAGAACACTAAGTTGAGAGCACGCAATAAGCTAATATGCGATATGCAATATGCTTGAAATGCGAAGAAGAAGAAGATGGGTGGAATTGCGGGTAGTTGAGTGGAAAAAATCCACCTAATTGTCGAGGTACCGCTCTTGCAGGCTCTTTTTTCTTAAAATCCACACTGTGCGTTGGAATGGTTACTGAGCAGTTTTACGCTAGCTAACGAATCGATTTTATTTTTTTCTCTCTAAATTCAATGAATCTTCTCATAATTGTTCACTAGGAACAATTCACCAAGTCATATAAAATAGGTTCAAACGTTTTATTAAAAGTTTATGTTTAACGATTTTGGTTAATTTTGAAGTGTCGATTGTGTCCATTTTAGAAAAGTAAAACATAAGTTTAAAAATCTTAAAAACATACTGTTGTTATTACTGAATTTGCATTTGTGATTTTTCTCTGTCAGTATTTATTTTTTGAAAAATAAATGCTGTTTCCTAAAACTTTGTTCCAGATAGAATGCCATTTCCGTGCTATGATATATTGGAATATATCAAATACGCCATTTTGAAAAATTAGATCAGAGTCAACATGCACAATGCATGAAGAATTATGTGAAGTTTCATGGAGTTCTGAGATGTAAAATACAGATTTTTTTCGCTTCTGACCTGGAGCTCTTCTAAAGCGAAGAGCGAACAATTCCTTGTAAATCACCCGTTGTACCAGGAACCCTGCTTCTTTCTTTGCATTACCCAAATTATGATCGCATTAAAAATCGTCCCTTTTTGTTTGAAGAACTCGCGGTTGCGGGGTAAACCGTAGGCAGCACATGCCGTCGAGTGGAAACGCACTCTTGCTCGCAAATCCGCGGTTAATCTCACAATTGCATCTTCACAATCACCAACGTCACCAACCAGCAGCGAGCGTCGTGGTAGCTACTGGCCATCACTGGCGTAAAGTTTGCAGTCGCGGGACTCCAAGTGCGGCAGTAAAATTAACCATCCAATTTAAATTAAAACCTAATGAAGATTGATCCCCGGGAAAAAAGAGCTGGAAGAGTGCTGTTTGTCGTCGTCACCCAAAGAGGAAGACGTCCAGAGCGGCACCCTTGAGTGAATGCGATAGCGTGAAGCTGGAGAAAGAAAAGATATAATCACTTAAATAAACGCTCAACTAATCAAATTAAAATTCATTAGCAGGAGCTAGATTAGCGGGAGCTTTACAGGATCACGTGTTCTGGTGTGAGATTTTTTAATATCTTAAAGCAGGTTCAAAAGACTGTGAAATAAATCGAGCACTGTGGTCAGAATTAATTCGCCTGGAATAAAAACTGAATATATTGATGACAAAGTTGGTCCTTCGGAAAGGCTTTTCCTGCAATCCGATGATAGGTAGGTACAAAGCGTTCAATTACTATGCCAACTGGGAGCAGTCACACAGGAACTGAGCTCGAACTAAAAATCACAATGCCAGATGGAAAACCATGCCGGCAGTGACTGCGGATTAAGCAGAATTAAAGTTTCCCTGGTGACGGCGGTGTTTTGTTTTCATTTGTGTGCATCCTCGTTATTCTAGTTTTAGAAGCATCACATCCACACACGATGGCCCTGAGCCGTATAGTTTATTATCCGACGCAACACTGGGACTCGCAGCGGTAACTAGGTCCGCCTCCATCCATACCTTTGGAGCTCAGTCAAGCGCATGGCGAACGTCAGCACCAGAACCACGACGACGACGACGACGACGACTCGCGCTACCACGTGATGAGGCAGAAAGTTGTTGGCACAATAATTTTTCATTCCCAAACTGGAATAAATACCTACTGTTTCCTCTGTTCACTGTTTGGATGGTTGCTGTTGTTTCTGTTGCATCATCAACAGTATGCTAGAGAGCGGAATTTGTATCAAGGCGAGGTGGTAGGTATATTATTTATTAGGCCGTTTTGGAGCACTTTGTGTTGACATAAATTTTGGTTGAATATTTTTATTCCTCACAAGGCTGTTGGCCTGTAGTGTTCTACTTGCAGTTCTTAGTTAAGAAGTTGATCGGTATTTGCCCAGACAGATTATAACTGAAAAGATAAAGAAGCACCATTTAGTAAAGAATGTTTTCCACAATTATGTGTACGAGGCCTGCTAACGTGTTTTCTAGCGGGATAAAATTAATAACTCTGAAACGAAGCATTCCCGTGAGTTGCCGGACTTCAGTGAAGTACAGTTCCTTGCCGTTTTTGGCAACACACAACTTATTATTTTTTTTTGCTATTTTGAGCATTTATCGAATGCTCTACTCCATTTATGAAATACTAGATCGTTGTTTATGGATAAGAGATTATCAGTTTTTTAACGAAAAGTTGTTGAAATCAGTAACATCAGCAAAGTAAAGTAACAACCTCATATCATCTAGATGACAAGTCTAAATATTATTTGCATGGTAATAACAATTTTGCTAGGCATCGCTAATCATATTTCAGTTAGCAGCAAAAGGCTTTAATATCAAATCGATAACATAATTTCAAATTCACTGAGAAAATTTGCATAGATCACAGAATTTGTTAACAAAATTAGATATTTTTGTGGTATCCATCATGTATTTTCTTACATAATTTTAAATTGTTATCAATTTGGTATAAAACTTTACTCGGGTACGCTATGAGGCTCCATAAAACAGGAAGGCTCTGTATCTAATTTTAATAAGGACTACCAATTGACTTTTCCATTCTTTAACGTCGCAATCTACACGGCGAATGAGAACGACCCAAATTTGAGTTTAGTTCACTCATAATCGCCAAAAGTTCAGGAACTCAGTGATGAGTAAATTTGTCTCAAATAAAAAATCTGCCGGAACATGAGGAAATTGACGAAAATTTTATTCAGTCTCGGAGTAGTACCAATAGACTGAGTGAATCCAATCGTTACTTTTCTCAAATTAGGGAATTTTTCCCTGGAAAATCCTGGAAAAACCTGGGAAAACATGAGACAAATTTTACTCATCGCTGAGTTCCTGCTTTTTTGGCTTTTATGAGTGAACAAAGCTCAAATTTCGGTCGTTCTCATTCGCCGTGTAGTGCCAATCACCGACGGACATCGATTGCCATCCATTGACGGCAATCGAATGTGCAGGAAGGCAGCTTCCAAACCTGTGTAGGATATCGCACCCATTCAACACACATGGGCCGGGACCAACCTTCCGAAGGAAGACATGATCAGAGATTTTTATGCCTCAGAAAAATTCCACCGACCTCGGCTGGGATTGAACCCAGGCTCATCGTGGTGAGAAAGCAGTCACGCTTACCACTACACCACCGGTGCCGACACTACCAATTGATATAAACAGATAGTTCAAAGCTCATCCGCATAGATAGTGTCAGTAAAGTATAATTATCATGTATTGATATAACGTAATGTACCAGAACCTGGACGGACACGAGCCTACCCAGGGGAGTACCCGGATACGACCACGCATGTGTTTCTAGAGTATCGCACGAGCTGACCATTGCAACGGGTAGGGTGTGTAGTAGACTGCCAATGAATGTATGGGAAAAATTTGACCATCAAATTTCGCTAACAAACCATATACAAAATGTTTATGCCTCGAAAAATGACCCTATGCAATATTTGAGCTCAATCGGACATGATTTAGGGGTGAGGGGGAACGCGTCAAAGTTTGACTTTTTTCACTCTAAAAAATCTCCCCAGGGGGGGGGAGGTACATGAAATTTCGGAAATCAAAAAATGTTTTGACGTAGAACTACGTCTTTGTTAACTATACTGGGGTGCAAATCAAAAAATATGTGTGGTGAAAGAGTGTTAGGTTTAGAACGCTTGTAACTTTGTCATTTAGAGATGAAATTTAAATCCAAATACGCCAATCGATAGGATATTACATTACAAACCTGCTGAAAAAAATATTTTTCCAATTTTCTGTTATTAAACTTGTGAAAATGTACAAATGATAATTTTATCACTGTTTTCATGAAATAAGCCTTTTTTCCCAAACCCAGTCATCATAAACGAATACCACTTGATTGCACATCATTCTGCTTGAACCTGAAAAGTTATAAATCAGCACTGCTCTCCTGTCTCTGCTTTTTTTTTTTTTTTAACTCTTTATTTGTTCCAAATTTAAAATAAATTACATTTCATTTTAACCTAGGTGCTCCAGTTACTGCAGTAACGTACCAGCCTTAATTGTTATGATATATATCTAAGTGTTTTTACATTGTTCATGTCTTGGCAATTCAGTATTTTAAACAGGTTTTTTAACCTGCTTGTCAGTATAACAATTGATATCTTAAAACTAAAAACTAAAACTAAATCTTATCTAAGTATAAAGGGAATTAATCGTTGCAATTGAGGATTGCAACGATTTTTGCCTGAAATTATTAATTATTTTGTTGGACATTTGTGCTAAAGTCTCAACATTCGAAATTCTATGTACTTCAGTAGTACTGTACAAGGGAGGCAACTTCAAAATCATTTTCAGAACTTTGTTCTGAATCCTTTGAAGTGCTTTTTTCCTGGTAGTGCAGCAACTAGACCAAATTGGCACAGCGTAAAGCATGGCCGGTCTAAAAACTTGTTTAAATATTAGAAGTTTATTCGTCAGGCAAAGTTTGGATTTCCTGTTTATAAGAGGATACAAACATTTTATATATTTGTTACATTTGACTTGAATGCCCTCAATGTGATCTTTAAAAGCTAATTTTTGGTCAAGTATTAATCCAAGATATTTCACTTGGTTTGACCAGGAAATTGGAACTCCGTTCATAGTGACTATGTGACTACTACTAGGTTTCAAAAACGAAGCTCTAGGCTTATGTGGAAATATTATAAGTTGAGTTTTGGAAGCGTTGGGAGAAATCTTCCATTTTTGTAAATAAGAAGAGAAAATATCTAAACTTTTCTGAAGTCTGCTGCAAATAACACGAAGACTTCTTCCTTTAGCGGAAATGCCTGTGTCATCAGCGAACAAAGATTTGTGGCAACCCTGAGGCAAATCAGGGAGGTCCGAAGTGAAAATGTTATACAATATAGGCCCAAGAATGCTACCCTGAGGAACTCCTGCCCTAACAGGTAGTCGATTAGATTTGGAATTTTGATAATTTACTTGAAGAGTTCTGTCAGTTAAATAATTTTGAACTAATTTCATAATATAAAGTGGAAAATTAAACTTTTTCAATTTAGCAATCAAACCTTCATGCCAAACACTGTCGAATGCTTTTTCTATGTCTAGAAGAGCAACTCCAGTTGAGTGGCCTTCAGATTTGTTTGAACGAATTAAATTGGTAACTCTTAAGAGTTGATGAGTAGTTGAATGCCCATGGCGAAATCCAAACTGCTCATCTGCAAAAATTGAGTTCGTATTGATGTGAAGCATCATTCTATTCAAAATTATCTTTTCAAAAAGTTTACTTATTGACGAAAGCAAACTTATTGGACGGTAGCTAGAAGCTTCAGCTGGATTTTTATCCGGCTTCAAAATTGGAACAACTTTTGCATTTTTCCATTTATCAGGAAAGTATGCCAAATGGAAACATCTGTTAAATAATTTTACCAAGAAAGACAAGGTACTCTCTGGGAGTTTTTTGATGAGGATATAGAAAATTCCATCATCACCTGGAGCTTTCATATTTTGAAAATTTTTAGTTATAGACCTTACTTCGTCCAAATCAGTCCCCCAGGAATCATCAAAAATATTTTCCCGAGAGAAAATATTCAGAAAATCCAGAGCAACCTGATTCTCAATAGGACTAGTAAGACCCAAACTGAAATTGTGGGAACTCTCGAATTGCTTAGCAAGTTTCTGAGCTTTTTCCAAATTTGTGATCAAAATTTTACCACCTTCTTTAAGCGCTGGAATAGGCTTATGAGGTTTTTTCAAAATTTTTGTGAGTTTCCAAAAGGGTTTGGAACTCGGGTCTAATTTAGAAATATTCAGAGTTGGTTGGAAATGCTAACATGAAGCTTTAGTGTGATGATTTATTAGCTAGAGAATGATCTTTAGAAGAATGTAGGTGGATAGTTCCGTTAGAGTACGGCAGTATGAAAATTGAATAGAAGTTGAAAATGAGCGAAGGGCCATTAAAGCGACAGTTTTCAAGATGACGCACATTTTTGCCTAGCCCGTACGATGTACGCGGGGACTTGAAGTATGTCTCCAAGTCCACAGGCAAAAATGTGCGTCCCTCTTGTTGCTCATAAACTGACTGCGGCTGTGGAATAGTTCTAGCGACGTTTTCATCACTACCTAAAGCCCCACGTCGCGAGAGCATTTCCAGTCGATGGTGTGTTATAATGCAGTTCTTCTTTACCCAACTATTGTGTAGCTCCTCTCGTCATGACCAACGTGATCATCTCAGAGAGAAAGCAGTAGGGTGGTTGTTGCGTGCTGTACCATCATCAGCATTGTTGACGGCTACTCCCGCCTTGAGTTGTTACATTCAAAGTGTTTTTTATGTTACTTCATACGCGAAGTTAACGATTTTCAGAGTTGGTTGGAAATGCTAACATGAAGCTTTAGTGTGATGATTTATTAGCTAGAGAATGATCTTTAGAAGAATGTAGGTGGATAGTTCCGTTAGAGTACGGCAGTATGAAAATTGAATAGAAGTTGAAAATGAGCGAAGGGCCATTAAAGCGACAGTTTTCAAGATGACGCACATTTTTGCCTAGCCCGTACGATGTACGCGGGGACTTGAAGTATGTCTCCAAGTCCACAGGCAAAAATGTGCGTCCCTCTTGTTGCTCATAAACTGACTGCGGCTGTGCCGTACTCTAACGGAACTATCCACCTACATTCTTCTAAAGATCATTCTCTAGCTAATAAATCATCACACTAAAGCTTCATGTTAGCATTTCCAACCAACTCTGAAAATCGTTAACTTCGCGTATGAAGTAACATAAAAAACACTTTGAATGTTAGAAATATTATTTTCAAAAGTTTTGTTCCTCAGGGCAGAGAATCGCTTTTTAATTTGTTTTTGCAAATCCCGCCAGATAACTTTCATGGCAGGATCGCGTGTTCTTTGATATTGTCTCCTACGGACATTTTTAAGACGGATCAAGAGCTGAAGATCATCGTCTATTATAATTGAATCGAATTTAACCTCGCATTTTGGTACTGAGGCAGCTCTTGCTTCAACTATAGAAGTAGTCAGAGATTCAAGAGCATAATTAATTTCATCTTTGGTTTGCAAAGGAATGTTTGGATCGAAGTTATATTCCATAAATGTTCGATACTGCTCCCAATCAGCTCTATGGTAATTGAAAGTAGAGCTGTTGGGATTACAAATTATTTCTTGGGATATTTCAAAAGTTACTGGAAGGTGATCAGAACCGAAGTCAGCATGGGTAACCAATTGGCTACAAAGTTGACATGAATCAGTTAAGACCAAATCAATAGTGGAGGGATTTCTTGCAGAAGAAAAGCATGTTGGGCTGTTTGGATATTGAATAGTGTAATAACCTGCAGAACAATCATCAAACAGAATATTACCATTGGAATTGCTTTGAGCATTATTCCATGAGCGGTGTTTTGCATTAAAATCACCAATAATGAAGAATTTAGACCTATGACGGGTAAGTTTCTGGAGGTCACCCTTGAGAAAATTCTTTTGCTGGCCTACGCATTGGAATGGCAAATAGGCAGCTATAAACGTAAGTTGTCCAAATTTTGTTTCAACAGAAACCCCCAAAGTTTCAAAAACTTTGGTTTCAAATGAAGAAAGAATTTTATGTTTGATTCGTCTATGAATAATGATGGCAACGCCACCACAGGGTCCATCAAGACGATCATTTCTATAAATCAAGTAATTTGCGTCCTTCTTAACCTTATGGGCAGGTTTAAGGAACGTTTCAGTTATAACGGCAATATGCACGTTATGAACTCTCAAAAAATTAAATAGTTCGTCTTCATTATCTTTAAGAGATCGAGCATTCCAATTTACAATATTTAATGCTTTAAAATCCATTACTGAATTTTAAAGTCATGACAATATTATTTGCAAATTTTACTCCAGTTTGAATAGCATCAAACATGGAGTTAGATTTAAGCATATCAGAAATCATGTCAATTAATGAATTCTGTAAAAATTCCATTTTGGGGGCAGTAATGCTTCCTAAGTCAAAATTGTCAAAATTTCCATTAGAACGTTGGTTAGTATTTTGATTTCTACCCGTTGCAATAGCAGCATAGGTAGCTCCATTAACTCGCTGAACATTGTTAGCAGCGAGGGGAGTAGGTACAGATGAAACATTTGAAGCAGGGGAGATATTTGTACCTACTGGTAAGAATGTAGAATTTGTTCCTCGCTGACCGTTGTTAACAGCAGAGGAATTTGTACCTGGTCGGAAACGTGGAGCGTTTCCTACCTGACGGTTAGAACGAGATTGTAGGATCGCTTTGCGAGTCTTACATTCCCAAAAATTGGATTTGTGGTTTTCACCACAATTTGAACATTTAAATTTCTTAGGATCTTCCTTCACAGGACAGTCGTCCTTTGCGTGAGAGGAATCACCACAATTCATGCATTTAGCTGGCATGTAGCAATTTTTAGTTCCGTGACCCCATCCCTGGCACTTACGGCACTGGGTGAGGTTTTGGAAATTTCCTCCAGTCTTCCTGAAGTGTTCCCACTTCACTCGGACATGGAGCATAAGGCTAGCTTTTTCTAAGGCCTTAAGGTTGTTTAGTTCACTAGACTTGAAGTGAACTAAATAAAAATCATTAGAAATCCCGTTGCGCGAATCGCCAGGACGGGATTTCATTTTCATTTTGATTACTTGGAGTGGCACAACTCCAAGTAATTTTGCCAGTTCATCTTTGATCTGATCCAGGGATTCACCACTGGGCAGTCCTTTAATGACAACCTTGAACACACGTTCAGTTTTGGTGTCGTAAGTAAAAAAATTGTGCTTCTTCTCAGTAAGATACTTGAGAAGACATTTAAATCCGTCCAAGGTTTCAGCCAATACACGGCATTCACCCCGACGTCCAATTTGTAGTGAAAACTTAACTTTCACGAAATTCAAAAGTTCCATGCGAAGAGCATGGAAATCGGTAGTGGTTATCACAATAGGGGGAATCTTTTCCTTCTTGGCATTAAGCCGGGAAAGTTTACTAGAATTTTTCTTGGATGATGGATCATTCTCATCATCCGTGAGCAAATCAAATTGATTACTCAAATTAATTTCATCAGAAGGGGGGTCAAGAGTTTGCCCCTTTCTTTTGCGTTTAGGCGCCATGGCGGCAGTAAATTTTTATCCAAATCGACTTCCAAGCAGATTACTATAAGAATCTGAAGGATCGAAGAGGAATTTTCCAAATCGATATCCAAGAAGGATTACCTCGGGAAGGGTCCAAACAAGGATCGAAGAGGAATAAGAGTTGAACAAGGTAGAAAATTTTTACAGGTTGAGCACTGAAAAGTGCTGTTTAAATTTGTTGTAGCTTTAGGTAGTAGTAACACTTCCTTCAGCAAAAAGCAAATAGATCCGCACGGCAAGAGAGCACGATGCGGACTGAATCCTGTCTCTGCTCATTAACGCTTCGGACGGCGTGACACTAGGTCCTGCAGCAAGCAGGACCAAGTCAGCTGCCAAAGGTGGATCACGGCGTATCCACCACAATGAGGAATGAGACTTGAAAAAACGTGCATGTAAAACCCCCTTAAAAACCTCCCCCCTCCCCTCTAACATAACTTAAAAAAGACATGGACTTTTACGATCATTTTTTTCAGGGAAATAAATTTTAAGCAAACCACAATTATGTATAAACAATTAATTTTTACATGCAGAGCCACATTTTCAAAAAAAAAATTGCTAAACAGGAGACATACACTCGATGAATTACCAACAACTGACTGTAAAACATATCTGGTACCTCTATATATGCAATTATATTAACATCGAAAGTCCATCCTTTTTTACATATTCTGCACAAAACAAGATTTTTGCTCCGCCCCATTCATAAAAAAACGGCGGGAAAACTTATCAGGTTCAGACCTGAAAAGATATAAAACAGCGCTGCTCCTTCTTCTTTTTTTTGCGCTTGTTACGGGAGCGGAGATGTTTCGGACTTTCCTACAGCGAACTCGTTGTACTGTGGTTGAGTATGGCTTTAAGCTATAATTTAATAGCATATAGTTCATGTTCTAAATGTTTTACAAGGGTGTTTACTTACAATATAAGTCTTCCACGTGTACGTTCTCCGTCGTATCGTAACAATGTATGTAGGTCTTTGTAGTAGCTATAATATGTATTTTTTTATGTTTCCCTTGTTTCTTAGGATTAATTCAATTATTGTACTTACAATTATGTGGAAAGAAAGAAATAAACGTATAATTTCACTACGAATAATATGTGCTTAAGATTTTAACGTGTTAGCTGGTTCACTTGTACTGTTTTGTGTTTGGTTCTATCGTTACCCTACTATGTCATTGTCGTTGTCTGTCAAGGAATGTCACTTTGCTCGCATTGATCCCTGCGGGAAAGTGCTGGCCCGTGTTGCCAACAGCGCTGCTGTCGTGCTTTTGCTCATTGTCGCTTCGGACGGCGTAGCACTTGGTCCTGCAGCAAGCAGGACCAAGTCAGTGGTTAAAGGTGGATCACGGCGTGACCACAATGAAGAATGCGACACAATGAGGAATGAAGAAAAGCAATGCATGTAAACCCCCTCCCCCTTCATAACAACCTCTGAACCCCCAAAAATGGTCCAAAAATCAAAATAGGTATGTAAAAACCATTACTTTTTACCAAACGCATGTATCTGAAAATATCATCATGTTGTGTTTTGGAATTTTTAAAAATCCAAACTTCAAAACATTTGATTATATTACTTTTTAGTATCTGAGACCACGTAAAATAGAAGCATAGACAGACATAAATCGTAGAATAATTCCGAAAATTGTACAGGACAACCGTTAGTGCTGTTTAGTTTACAGTACAATCTGACAAAAGTACAATTACATTTTAACACATCCACCTAATACGGGACAACCCTTTATATGTGTTTCTTTTAAATTCCTACCCTATAGAGGTGCCAAAAAAGTACCCGCATAAAGCATATTGTTTATCTGGCTTCCTTTTGGGTATTAATTAAAAAAACACACACTAACAGTGTTCTCCTACAGGCAAGTACTTATTTCTACGTAAACTTATCTACCTTGGCTTTTTCTACCTATGCTTTAGTATAAAAAAGGATGCGATCTGAGGATGTATGATCAATCAGTAGTGCGTTTGAAGAAGGTTGACATTTGGCTAGTTGGAGAATATCTGCCGTCGTTCGGCCATTCTGTTAACTTGCCGACGTATAGTGAAGTTTTTCGTAAATATATGTTTCATTTGCGTGCTGAAAAAAAAAGTTGTAAGCTTAGTGCCTTCCTAACAATAAAGGAATTAAGGGATGCTTGGAAGAAAAAAAACTTAACACATTTGGTAAATGACATAAGCATAAAGAAAGAAACTGTTGCTATTTTTCAATACCTGGAAAGCCTTATTAAAATGCAAACTTAGAATGGCTAAGAAAGACGTCGAAAAAAGGAACACATTTCATGGATCATTGCGGAGTTTGTTTGATATCGGGAAGAATTTTAAGGCAAAAACCCGTGAAGAAAAGCAGGCGATGCAATATTTGCAAAAACAGCGGGAACAAGCTCATCTTGAAGAAGAAACTGAGGTTCTCCCTACCAATGAAACCATTTCGTGTAGCGATTTTGAGGAAGAAAGGTCAAGCCAAAGACCGGATCAAATTTGTAGTGCAACCTCAATTGAAACATCACAAAACGACAGCCAGGCTGGGTCAGTGTACTCGCCTAGTACATCCGAAAGAGCGTCTCCAAAAACAGGTACGTTGTGATGTTTTACTAATGTTTTTTTTTTCTTTTAGATTATACACCTATTACCATCCATATTAATATATTTTGAACGTTCTAGGTTCTCCAAAACCAGCATTGACACGTAAATCGCAACTGATACGAGTTGTTACAGTTGAGGTTGCTGCTGCATTGGACCGCTGTAAAGTGAGTGATCGAAATGCTGTGTTTCTAATATCATCGATCGCTAAAGCTTTAGGGCACGATGTTTCATCATTATTGTTGAACAAGGAATCTGTCAGAATCGCCAGAGCAGGAATTCGCTTACAAATGCAACATGATTTAAAAGCGTCGTTTAAGCCAGATATAAATTTAACAGTACATTGGTATTCCTAGCTGCTACCTAACATATTACCATCCAAAGCTCTACCAAAAACCGAGCGCTTGGCCATAGTTGTATCAGGCGAAGGCATTAGCAAATTATTGGCTGTTCCACCCATCGAAAACTCTACGGGGGCACAACAAGCAGAAGCGGTGTACAATGCAATCGTCGAATGAGGGCTTGCGGACAGGTATGATCTTAAATCTTGTGTGTTCACCTCAGAATTCTGACTATTTTATCGTTTGTTTTCAGAATTATGTTTACATATTTTGATACTACTGCATCAAACACCGGTAGAAAAAAAGGTGCGTGTCAGTACCTGGACAAATTGTTTAAGAGGCAGCTTATACGCCTCCCTTGTAGACACCATATACATGAACTGCTACTTGGCAAAGCTTTTAAAATTCTGAAATTTGAAACGTCAAAGTCTCCAAATGTTGAGATTTTCAAGGAATTCCAATCAAAATGGCACATTTTGGAAAAGACTTCATACCACTCAGGTATGGATGATGATTTTTTTAAAATAGCTATTTCGGAAATAGAAAGTTTGGCGTTATTGGAGTTTTATGAAAACCAAATTATAGAGCAACACCACCGTGGCGATTACCGAGATGTTCTACAACTTGCCATTTTATATTTGCGTGGAAAAATCGATGAAAAATTACAAATAAGAGCTCCTGGTGCGTTCCACAATGCAAGGTGGATGGCCAAAATCTTTGAAAATGTTTATTCTTCGGCATGAATTTGCTGTATCAGATAAAACTAAAAATCAACTAGCTCGATTTTGTGTGTTCATTGTAAAAATTTATTTGAAAAGTTGGTTTCTTTCTCCGTGTGCTGCGATGGCACCCAACAACGATCTGAACCTGTTAAAAATATTGAAGGAATATGAAACTGTTGATGAAGACGTTGCGAAAGCAGTACATAAAGGAATTTTTACTCACTTGCAATATTTGGACAACAGCCTTATCGGACTATGTCTGTTCGACGAAAATGTAGACCTCCCGGTTAAGAAAAAGGTCATTGAAGTCTTACTTCTATCAGGTAAATGCTTTAATTGATACATTTGCATACTCATAAAAACATTACAGCCAGATCCATTGTTGAATCCAACGATATTTCAACGATTGAACTACACTCGTTTGTACAAGGCAGCAGTGGTATTGAAAACTTATTCAAAGCTCTCCAAATTCCGAAGTCGTTGCTGAATGTCGATATGGAGCAGTGGAGTAGTTCCATCGAGTTTAAAAATACCAAAAGACAGGTTCAATGTTTGGAAGTAGTTAATGATAATGCAGAGCGTGGTATAGCATTGATTAAAACATACAATTCAAAACTATCAACGGATGAAGATCAAAAGCAGTGCATTTTACAATTAGTTGAAGATCATCGAAAAAGTTATAAGAGTACCAGGAAATCTGATTTGGTGTAGCTAATAAGGAAATATATGGCAAAGTATAAAACAAGTATTTTTTCAACTTTTCAGGCAAATGTTCCTCTTGTGTAAAACTCATGATTCCCAAAAAAAAAACAGTTTAACGCAATTCAATATATTTTAACAATTGATTTTAGGAATTTCTGATGAAAAGTTGTGGTTTTTCATATATTTTTGAATTTTTGGACCACCCTAATGTAGAATAATTGGACCACCCTAGTGAATTATTTCGTATTAGATCCTAAATGGTGGTTTAATTCGATATATAAGCAGGTTGGAAAGCAGGTCCCAGAAAGTGGATTTTTGAAAAAAAAAATTTTTTTTCGAGATAACGCCAAATCTCGACTTTTCATGCATTTTTAAGACATTTGGCATCAAAAGAAATTTTTTTGATTTCCGAAATTTCATGTACCCTCCCCTCCTTGGGAGATTTTTGAGAGTGGAAAAAGTCAAACTTTGACGCGTTTGCGCCACCCCTAAATCATGTCCGATTGAGCTCAAATTTTGCATAGGGTCATTTTTCGAGGCAATAAACATTTTGTACACGGTTTGTTAGCGAAATTAAAAATTACCATTTTCGCTGGCAGTCTAGTGTATAGACTAGGGGGTTAGACCTTAGATAGGCCAACTTAGCCGGTGACACAGCATGTGGTCTGAACAATTACAACTACAATTACAATTAAAATTACAATTGACTTTATCGAGAAAGTTGTTCATCTATAAAAAATATAAACAACTTTTCTCAAGGCGGTAGTATTTCACAATAATTAGGGTAAACAAATAGCGATTATTTACGAGACTCCGACTCTTCGAGACTCCGACTCTTCGAGACTCCGACTCTTCGAGACTCCGACTCTTCGAGACTCCGACTCTTCGAGAGTCCGACTCTTCGAGACTCCGACTCTTCGAGACTCCGACTCTTCGAGACTCCGACTCTTCGAGACTCCGACTCTTCGAGACTCCGACTCTTCGAGACTCCGACTCTTCGAGACTCCGACTCTTCGAGACTCCGACTCTTCGAGACTCCGACTCTTCGAGACTCCGACTCTTCGAGACTCCGACTCTTCGAGACTCCGACTCTTCGAGACTCCGACTCTTCGAGACTCCGACTCTTCGAGACTCCGACTCTTCGAGACTCCGACTCTTCGAGACTCCGACTCTTTGACTCCGACTCTTCCACTCCGACTCTTCGACTGCAACTCTTCGACTCCGGTTCTTCGATTCTGACTCTTCGACTCCGACTCCGATGCAAACAAAATGCAGTTATTCCATAAAATTCCGGTAAAAATTAAATATTCCAATAAAATTTCAAGCACATTTAAGTAAAACGATTTGTAGCGGAATACAGTCAACTCTCCACAATTCGATATTCTATAACTTGATATTTGTTGTAACTCGATGGATTCTGCAGTCCCTTCATTTTACCATGTACCGTACTCTCCATAAGTCGATATTTCTACAACTCGATGCCTCCTTTGGTAGTGATGTTTTGATAGCTCAATATGTCAAAGGTACAGCTTCTGAATTATGTAATGTTAATGTTAAAATCAAAGAACTTCAAAAACATGATGACATTGAGTACCCATTAACCATACACCACAGAACATGTTCCTGGTGTTTCGGGGAAATGGTCCGTACCTTTAATATTAACCAGGACCTATCATGAGATAAATCGAACAGGTTAAAGTCTGAAACGCGCAAAAATTTGTCAACTTAAAATTGGTGCATTTCTGTTAAAAATGCATAAAAAAATCTTAAATGCTGCATTTGGAAGTTGAGTGTAAATACAATGGTTGCTATGATGAGTTTTCATCGACGTCCAAGCAAGAGGAGCAGCGTGTCAAAATTTCGCTCGCGCAGTATGAGAATCCGACGTTCTCACACGCCAGTTGGCAACATTGCTGGATGTGGCCAAATCGACCGTGACAAACGTTTTAAAAGTGTTCGGGGAGCTTCTGTCGACCGCCAGAAAGCCTGGAAGCGGTGGCAATCGTAATCCGGACGTGGCAGCGACGACGAAGCGGAATCCTAACCTCTCCACCCGGGACGTCGCTGGCAAGCTCAATGTCTCCCATACTACTGTGCAGCGGGCCAAGAAACGAGCCGGGTTGTCGACGTTTAAGAAGGTGAAGGTGGCGAACCGAGATTACAAACAAAACACGTCGGCAAAGCAGCAGTCCCGAAAGCTGTATACGAATCTGCTCACAAAGCTCAACTGTGTCGTCATGGACGACGAAACTTATGTGAAGGCGGATTTCAAGCAGCTTCCCGGACAGAAGTTTTATATCGCATCAGGAAAAGGGAAGGTGGCTGAAATTTTCAAAGCCATCAAACTATCGAAGTTCCCGAATAAATATCTCGTCTGGCAGGCCATATTCACGTGTGGTCTAAAAAGCGGGATTTATATTACTATGGGAACCATCAATCAAGAGAACTACGTCCAGGAGTGCATGAAAAAGCGGCTGCTACCATTCCTAGAGCAACATAATAGACCTCTGCTGTTCTGGCCGGACTTGGCGAGCTGCCACTATGGGAAAAAGGCAATCGAGTGGTACGATGCGAACAACGTGGTGTGGTACCCAAAGACCACAACCCTCCCAACAGCCCAGAACTCCGCCCTATCGAACAATATTAGGCCTTGGTCAAACGGAATCTAAAAAAAAAAAACTAAACTGGCGTTCGGCGACGAATAAGGTCGATGAGACCACTGTGTAAAATTTATTGGAAGGGGTTAAGCGGAAGGCACGGCAGTTCGGATTTAATCATTTTTTCGACCATTTTCCACAGAGATGGCGCTGTGCTGCTGGTAGGAAGTGATAAAAATCCCCATATATAAATTGAGAGAAGTGGGAATAATTCGCTTTCAGTGCATGTTCAGGTCAAAAAAAGTGAACGACAACCTAAAGCAATTATTCAGGGACTTTGTAGTTCTGTTTTTCCCCGGAAATTATTGTAAAACAAGCTACAATTAAATAAAAATGATTTTTCCCCATACAGTTTTACCTGATTTACTACCAGTCCCCAGAGAGCCAAAAAATTCAAATTTGAGAGAGAAAATTTGCTCTCACGACCTCAATCTCTCAACATGACATGTATTTTGTTGACTCTCGATTTGGGAATTCCCTTTCACAGATTACAAAATAGAGTACCTGACACTACAAAATATGTCTGGTACCTATATATATGCATTTGCTTTAACATTTGAAGTCTCTCCTTTTTTACATATTCTGCGCAAAAGATACTTTATGCCCCACCCCATACATAAAATTCGGCGGAAAATTCTGTGAGGGGTGAGCTATTTTGTGTGCAGAATGTGTAAAAAGGAGGGACTTCGAATTTCTAAATGGATAAAAAGAGGTACCAGACATGTTTTGCACTGCAGTGTCCTCTGTGAACAATTATGGAAAAACAGATTGTGTCTAGTTTCCGATAGATGTCACCGCAAACAACAGCTGTGACATCTGATGGAACATGAATACAGATGCTTGACAAAATGATCATTTGGCAAACCAAAAGAATAAACGAACATTTTTTTTTTAATATATGAATTGAACTACCAGAAGAAGAAGAAGAAGAAGAAGAAGAAGTGTCAAAATTAAAAACTGGGTACCCGGCTATGCTGTCCAACACATTTTTTTTTAAATTCGCTGACGGTCGTAGATCGAAAAACTGGTTTTGAACAATAGCCCTTCCATTTCTAAAATAAACCGTCAAATACCGTGAAATCCGCAAATTATTTCTTTTCCCGTCATCACAACAGCACCTTTAAGCACCCCGAAGGCTAGTCCCCATTTCCCAATTCTGCTTTCATTTGTGGGTTTTTCTTCGTCCACTTCGCCATACTATGTGTAGGTAGGTACGTGCTATGATGATGACGATTCGCCTGTCATCACTACCCCATTAAAGAGAAGTGTGGGCGAACGAGTGGGGAATCAGCCATAAGGTTCCGTCCACACTGTTCACCGCACTCATTCTCTGGCGTCATTTGATTTTTCATCTCATTTTTCCTTCCACCTCAAAGAAAACCACTTGCCCTGAAGGACCAGTTCCTACAGCGGAAAACCCTCTCCTAAGCAGACACTGAAACGTTTGTTTTTTTATTTTCGGAAATTTATCCACCTAACGATTGTAAGTCGAACAACCATGCGAGAAATAATGGTTTTATGCAAACTTTGCAATACATTATATGAATGGCCAAGCTATTTATGCTCTCACTCGAATGGCAGCATAATCTTCCAGTGCAAAACGTACGATATCCGTTTGAGGTTTTCCACCCACTCGGCTAGGGGTCCAACACACCATCCTGGCATGCACTCGTCGCCCTCGTCGCCCTCGTCGCCCTCGTCGTAGTGGTATTTATGTGCGGTGCTTATATTAAATGCGGTTTGCGGTTTTCCCGGATACATTTTGTACGATCGTACGGATCCCAAACCGAGACGCAGGGTTATTGCTTGAGAATGAAACCATTTTTTCTTCAAATTTTCGCCATCCATATCGTTTCGAGAAATAAGACGCTATTGGTTTCTGCTGCCTGCGGTTTCAGTTTTTACGTTTTCCTGTTTTGTTCAGTCAGATAGAGGGAGAAAAAAGCTGGGTATAAATTTTCGGATAATACAAGTGCATATGGAATGACGAGCTAAGCGTTGGAGAAACAAAAACCAATTCGAAATGCTGCTGCAGTTTGGTGATTTGGCTCTCCACAAGATCTTCGGAATCCGTGGAATGTGGTGCAGCGTTCAGAAGGATATAAATTTATTTGCTGGCTCATGACATTTCAATTAAGTTTTTATGGAGAGTGCCATTAGAAATGAACTCAATATTTGAGAAAACAATTTTCAATGCTTGCACTACTGCATGGGAAATGTTTTTCGATTTATGGCAAATTGCGGATCACCTGGGAATTTTTATGGAATTGAAGTTCACCTGGGTAGCAAGAGCTATCGTTAGATCTGGTAAATCACCATGAGCAAAATTGGCCAATTTGTGAAATTACTGGGTTCAAATCTCGTTGGGATGGATGCAACGTACCGGATTTAAGAGGGGGAAATGGTTTTCATTAACTTCAGATCGGAAAAATTAATGCATTGATGCATATCCTATAGTATTTAATTTTCCATTATGCTGATCATTCGAATGATGAGACTTTAAACAAATTTACAACAAAATGATTAACAATTTCAGGTGAAAATCGTTGCAAACCAAAATTGCAAAAATTAATTCCCTATATGTTTAGATAAGATTAAGCTTTAGTAATTAATTTTAGGCTGACAATTGTTATACTGACATGCAGGTATAGAAAACCTGTTTAAAATACTCAATTACCAAAGCAGGAGCAATGTATATGATATATTCATAAGTATTAAGGCTGGTAAGTTACTGTAGTAGCTGGGGTGCACTTATATTAAAATGAAATCTAATTTAATTTGAATTTGGAACAAATGAAGAGTTGAAAGACACCAAGCCATAGCGCTGCATTGCATTCTTGGCCCACTGAACAATGTAAGGATAGAAGAGGCGCAATTAGCAACTGTGCAATCATTTAGGGGTTGGTAAAATTTTCCATATTGAAAGCACATACCTAGCATTGAAGAGACACTAGGCTCAATTTTGCTCACATTCTATGCTGTAGGTAACATCGTTGATGCTCAACCTCACCATTTCGCTCACCCATCGCCCCTTTCTTATGTGAAGGAATCTGAATCAGTAGCGGAAATCACATCAATGAAATCTCCCTACAGGAATGCACTAACTTCCGATGTTCGCTTCAGCAATCGATAACATACGAAAAACGGATGGAAAAGAATACCGCACGTCAATTATTATCTATTGAGCGAAGATTTACTCTCTTCAAGCATGCTGCCCAAGCTGGAGCACTTTCGATGACAACGAGTAGGTTGATGGGATCTTTCTTCTTTGGTGCAGTCAAGTTCCCCAACCGAACCAGTCCTTCCCACATTCCACTCCATACTCACCCAATAAACTTCACCTCGAGAGAGTTCATTGTCAACTTGAAGTCAAGCGTATTGTATGCATCTCGCAGTCCTCCACTCCTGTCCTTACGAACCTCGAACTCCACTATAATACCATCAACAGGTTGTTGCTCTTGAAGCGTACATTTCCTCCTTCCGGCAGTGCTGTGCGTCCGTCCTGCTCTACACCCAAACCGGCAGGGAAAGCGTTGAAACGAGATGCTGCTCTCTTTACTTTTCGTCCATTGTTCCTCGGATGCTGCTGGTTGGTTGGCTGGCTTCCAAATCAACTAAAGAACGAACGCCGTATCCTTTTATGCCACCACGAAAACCCTAACTGCTGGAAAACCACGTGGACCAAACGACCGTCGGAAGGACGACTGCCACCGCAATGTGAAATTCAGAAACAGTATAATCAGAAGGTTGGAGTAGGTACTCTGTAACTAATTCGAGACGGCGATAGAGTAAGCCGATTGAGCAGGATAAAGCCGAAAGGTAAATATAACCTGGCAAATGTTTGCACCGGGAATTTAAAGACACGGGCTGGTGCTGCTGCTGCCGCTGCTAATGGAGAATGGAGTTCATTAAACAGGGACATTTATGGAGATTTCTTTGTGCAAGGGATAGGGAAGATTCTGCATGCTCCATTACACTTTTAGTTTGCATTTGCGCTTCAAATTGTTACATGTTACAAGAACTACGGAAGCTTACAGAATAGAAGCGCAAGACGTGTTCTTGTCAAAAGACAAGAGAAAGTTTCGGCTGCTGGAATTTCGGTAAAAATGACTGTTGGTGAAGTTGGTGAAGTATCCAAATACTATCCACTCTGACCAACAGACATTTGATCTACATGCGTTCCTCTGAACCAGACGCCCACCTTGAAAATATCGCTGCAAACATACAGCATAGCAAATATTCTGTCTTCATACAGAATCTTTCATCGCCCTTAAATCTGGAATAGAAGTAGGGTAAACAAGCTATATTTTTACCGGTTTCACTTTTATTAACGAAATAATTACGTATATCCGTTGCTTTGGGAATTAAAACTAATCTGTAATCATTTATTTTGCTTAGGTAAAGTTTGAAAAAAGATTTGTTTTCGAAAACACTAAAATTCTTCTATTAGGCGGGGAAATATGCTCCATCTATCCACTAATATGCTCGCACACAGAAGATACTGTATGCTCTATTCTAAACGGATAGTGCACCACTCACCAAAGTATTAATTTTAGATGTCTCAGGGGCTACCCCCTATGACCTCCACATACCAAATTTGGTTCCATTTGCTTGATTAGTTCTCGAATTATGCAGAAATTTCTGTTTCATTTCTATGGGACCCCCCGTTACAGAGGGGGAGGGTCTCGAACCATCATAAGAACCTTTCCCTGCCCCAAAAACTCCTGCATAAAATATTTCACGCCGATCGATATATAGATAGATAGATAGATAGATAGATAGATAGATAGATAGATAGATAGATAGATAGATAGATAGATAGATAGATAGATAGATAGATAGATAGATAGATAGATAGATAGATAGATAGATAGATAGATAGATAGATAGATAGATAGATAGATAGATAGATAGATAGATAGATAGATAGATAGATAGATAGATAGATAGATAGATAGATAGATAGATAGATAGATAGATAGATAGATAGATAGATAGATAGATAGATAGATAGATAGATAGATAGATAGATAGATAGATAGATAGATAGATGGACCGATGGAAGATACAGAAGCTAGTGCTGCTGCCGAAACCCGGAAAACCGCCGGGGGATCCAGCATCGTATAGGCCTATATGCTTGCTGGATACAGTCGGAAAGCTATTGGAGAAGATCATCCTCAACAGGCTAACGAAATTCACGGAGAGTGAACATGGATTGTCGGTGTGGCAGTTCGGATTCCGGAAAGGGAGATCAACGGTGAATGCAATTCGGACAGTGGTCGAGAGTGCCGAGAAAGCGTCTAAACAGAAGCGGAGAGGAGCGCCGTGATAATGATCGACGTGAAGAACGCATTCAACAGCGCCAGCTGGGAGGCCATCGCCGAAGCACTGCATGGAATGAGGGTTCCTGATTACCTGTGTAGAATTATAAGGAGTTACTTCCAGAACCGGGTTCTAGTCTACGAGACGGACATGGGAGAGAAATCAATCCGGATCACGGCGGGTGTGCCACAAGGCTCCATCCTTGGCCCAACGCTCTGGAACGTGATGTACAACGGCGTGCTAACGCTGAAGTTGCCCAAAGGAGTTGAGATCGTAGGATTTGCGGACGATGTCGTGTTGGCGGTAGTAGGCGAGACGTTAGAAGAGGTAGAAATGCTGGCAACCGAGGCGATCGACACGGTTTCCAACTGGATGCAAGGAGCGAAGCTGCAGATAGCCCACCACAAAACGGAAGTGCTATTTGTCAGTAACTGCAAAGCTGTTCAGCGAGCAGAAATTACCGTCGGGGAGAACGCCATAGCATCAAAGCGCGTGCTGAAGTATCTTGGAGTGATGATCGATGACCGGCTAAACTTCAATAGCCACGTCGACTACGCATGAGAGAAGGCGGCGAAGGCCATCAATGCGATAGCCAGAATCATGCCTAACAATTCTGGACCAAGCAGCAGCAAGAGGCGTCTTCTGCCTAGTGTATCGTCGTCGATACTGAGGTATGGAGGTCCAGCCTGGGATGCAGCGCTGAAAACGAAGAAGAACCAAAGAAAATTGAACAGTACGTTCTGCCTGATGGTCATGCGAGTCGTGAGTGCGTACAGAACAAATTTGGACGGAAGCAGTATGCGTTATCGCCGGTATGATACCCATCGTCATCACCTTGGCGGAGGACACCGAATGCTACATATATGCGAAGAGATACCAGAGGAGTTCGAAAAATGGTGAGAACGGAGTCGATGGTTAAGTGGCAACAGGAATGGGATGCAGCGGAGAACGGTAGATGGACACACAGGCTAATACCGGTTCTTTCGACCTGGGTGAACAGGAAGCATGGAGAAGTCAACTTCCACTTGACGCAGTTCCTGTCTGGTCATGGCTGCTTCAGGAAGTACCTGCATCGCTTTGGACACACAACGTCATCCCTCTGTCCGGAGTGTGGCAACGTAGACGAAACGCCGGAGCACGTGGTTTTCTACTGCCCAAGATTTGAGTGCGAGTGGAGATGCCGGCCCTTAGCGCGAGAAATGTCGTCAGTGAAATGTGCCGGGATGAGAGGACGTGGAGCGTCGTCAGCAGGGCAGTGACGCAAATTTTGTCGAAGCTGCAGCGAAAATGGAGAGATGATCAGCGAGTTAGCAACGCCGGCTAGCTGAGCTAAAGAGAAGTGCTTGAGCACAGGCCCCCCCGAGGAAATACTCTAGGGGAGTTCCGGGGGGATAGTGGCTAGAGGCGAGTAAGGTTTTAGTGGTTAAAAGTCCCACACTGTGCCAGAAGGAGAACAAACACGCAACACAGTGACAGGCCAGGCTTTTGAAGCTTTCCTTACTATAAAAAAAAGATAGATAGATAGATAGATAGATAGGTAGGTAGATAGATAGATAGATAGATAGATATATAGATAGATAGATAGATAAATAGATATATAGATAGATAGATAGATAGATAGATAGATAGATAGATAGATAGATAGATAGATAGATAGATAGATAGATAGATAGATAGATAGATAGATGGATAGATGGATAGATATATAGATAGATAGATAGATAGATAGATAGATAGATAGATAGATAGATAGATAGATCGATAGATATATTTAGGGAAATGGCTCTAATGTTGGGTGGAGGCGAACCAGCCTCAGGCTGATAGCCTCCTTAATAAAGATAAATCAATCAATCAATCTAATGTTGGCCTATGGAACTAAGATTGGGCCCATCGCTAAAAATCTGCTATTTATCAATTTTATTTAGATGAACGTGTCGTTGGGACGGTACTAATGGATATTTTTGGTCGCTATTGAAAATTTAGTCGATTACTGAATTTATGTATGGGCCCAAATTAGGGGCATTTAGGCCGACATTACATCCATTTGCTAGAATGCGACATTTTTTTGTTTTCCCTTGATTTGTTTTTCGTACTGAGTACCAATGCTACCGACGCTAGGGAAACAGCTCCCACACCTAGACTCTACCACCTATCCACCAGACTATCGACACATCAACTCATGTACCAGGGATCAACGGCTTTACTTCCCTTCCGATGGAAGGCGTGATCAGAGATTTTATGCCTCAGAAAATCCCTGCGGCGATGACTACGATTGAACCTAGGCCTTATGGGATGAAAGCCAATCACGATTGCCACTACACCGCTATTTGTGACAGTTGACAGGTATGAAACTTGCACAGCAGAGTTGTCCCAACACTTGGATTGCTTTTATTTATATTTCGTAGAAATGCATTTGGCGTTTTGACCAGCGGGGGCTCTATAAAAAAAAAACAACTTTTGGAAAAAAAATCTGTCTTCAAATGTTCTAAGAAAAATGCTCTACGCTTATCAAATATAAACTGTTGTGCACCTATCAGATACAAAGAATTTAATTTTATTTGGGCCACCCCATGCACAACTGAAAATTTAATAGGTGCTTTGGAAGATGAAAAAATATTGCTCCGCCCCTAGTGATATTTTTTTTTGGTAAAATCCCACCCGCAAATTAAAATTGGTTTGATCCCATCCGCAAGCTAGAAACCTTTTAATTCTATTAATAAATGGTCATACAGCGAGCAGAAGGCCATGAGCTCAATCTTAGTTCCCGCTCACTTGAAAAAATTGTATCTTCTTAAATTTCCAATAACGGTTACCAAACGTTACCCCCGCCTTAGCTCAGGTGGTAAAGTCGCAGCTACTTTCCTGAGAATAGAGTATGATTGTACTTGCCACACAATCATACTAAGGCAAAAATGGTACAGGCATCATCGAAAGCTCTCACTTAACAACTGTGGAAGTGCACCTTAGAACACTAAATATGTTGAGAGCATGCAATAAGCTAATATGCGATAAGCCATAAGCTTGAAATGCGAAGAAGCAGAAGATGGTTACCAAACGTATCCTATTGCCGCGGATACACTTGTATGAGAAACTATGAACATGAGTATTTTTTGTATAATTAATTATGAGCAAATCCATGGTCACACTTGTATATTTTTTGTATAGTTGTTGTATAGTGCTCATAATTATTATACAAATAATGCTCATGCTCATAGTTTGTCATCCAAGTGTATCTGCGGCATAAGGCTTATCATTTCTACTAACAAACGTCCAGCCGTCCCATGACATTTAGGAGATGTCTTAGGGGCAGTTCCAATAACTACAGGGACATTTCAGGAACTTAATATAAATTCCTAGAAAATCAGGGACATCCAGAAATAATCAGAGAAGTGCAGAGATCTTTAGGGATGTTACGTAAAATTTGGATCATTTCTACGAAATTCAAAGCAGAACGTTTCATCAATATCAGTCAAATTTTGAAAAGTTTCAGACAGCTGCACTAATCTTAGGAAAACAGTGGAAACCTTTAAAAAGTTTTAAAATTTTTAGCGAAGCCCAAAGAAGTCCATGGAAGTTCAAACAAAATTTTTGAAAGTATCGCATAGGTTCCAAGAAATTCACGGAAGTCCAAAGAACTTCGGATCTCTTTAATACAATTATAATAATTTCAAGAAAGTTTCAATATCATCATCTGGAGAATTTTGAAAACTTATGCGAGGTTCCCAAATATTCATAGAAGCTAGTAGAACTTCAGAGCAGTCCAACTAACTTTTCGAAAATTGTAGAAACCTATTACAAGCTACGAGCATTGAAATTGAATTCCGAGAATTTCAGTGAAGTTTCATCAACAGACTTCTGGAACATTGGAGAAATTCAGAAACCTTTTGCAGAAGGAAATTCAGAGAAGTTTCGGAAATTTCAAGGTGGTTTCATTATCTTCAGAGAAGATGCAGGAAGTTCTGAGAATTTCAAGGATATCTAGAGCATTTTAAAGGCAGTCCACACTATTTCACAGAAGTCCAGAGAACTTGAGGACAATTGTAGAAATCTTAAATCTAGAGCAGTTCCGATGACTTCATGGAAATGTCGAGAACTTAAGGAACGCCCAGACTTTTGGTGTGGTACTAAAACCTGTAAGGGAGAATTTTAGAAAACTTCAGAAATATATCAGAAATTTAACAAAAGACCAGGGAACTAAGATTCTATGGAAGTTCTAAGATTTTTAACACTCTGAACACAATGCCTCCGGTTAAATGTGTAGCAGAAAACTAGCAATGTTTGAAAAATCGTGGCTCAGAGAACTTGAGGAAAATTGTGGGAATCTTAAATCTTTAGAGTAGTTTCGATCACTTCAAGCCCAAGTTACACACATTCATAGAATTATGTTGAGTAATCTGCAAAACCATCCATACAAAGGTTATATAAACTGTTATAGAACATGTGTGTTACTAGGGAGGAAATGTAGAGAGCTACTGACATCCCTACATTGGCCAAGCCGAATCCACAGAGACGGTCAATTATCCAGGGGTGCAGTCAGATTCTTGGTTTCGTTGGAAAACTGTGACCAGCTCGAGCAGGTTGTTTTCCGAATTAGTTTGGATAACCGCTCACTGTTCATCTCTGGAATCTATGTTCGCCCTTTATCAGGAGCTCTACAAGTCACATGCCGTAAGTATACGGAATATTTCAGAGACGTCCTTTATCATCATGGGGCTGGATGATAATAATCTGCCTCATTTACTCTGGAATTTCGACGAGGACATGAACGGGTACCTGCCATCAAACTCATCAACGGAGCAGGAAGTGGCTCTTACTGAAGAAATGCTTGCTAACGGTCTAATTCAGATCAACCCATTTGTAAACACAAATGGAAAGCTGCTTGATTTGGCATTCACTACCAATCCAGACGTTTTGGATCTCCTTGAACCAGCGGTTCCACTGCTTAATGTTTACATCCAGCACAGGCCATTCATTCTGCACCTCGATGCGCACTTCAATCTTCCCGATCGTCATGATGCTCCAGCAGTATTTGATCTTAAAAACTGTAACCTAACCGCCCTAGATCAGTTACTTACAGCAGTTAATTGGTAGGGACCTGAACGGTGATTCAGTCATTAAAAACCAATTCTACGAAAAACTGCACGTAATTTTCCACGAGTGTGTTCCTCTTCGTAGACTTTTCTCCAGCTACTCTGCGTGGAAACCCTGGTGGAATACAAAACTGCGTAACCTCCGCAACAAACAAACGGTTTTTGATCTCTAAATCTGAGGACAACCGAAATACTCTTCGTTTAATCGAAACTCACTACTACGAACTACTGGTCACTAGCTACGATGGACATGTTCAACGAACACAGTCAAACCTGAGACAAAACCCATCGAATTTCTGGAAATCCGTAAAGTCGCAAAGGATGTGCAATCGCCTACCCAACACAGTTGTTCACCGAAAGAGATCGCAAACTTGTTCATTACGTTTTTTCAAGGTGTTTATGGTGCAAGGCAAGTTTGCCTTCTCGCTTCCAGTGTCATCGATTGACATGAATATGACTTGAATTTCCCTTTACTGGGCTTCACGCCAGATTTCCATACAGTTTGGACCAATCTTAATGCATCAAAACGCCCCGGATTTGACGGAATTCCTACGTACTTCCTGAAATACTGCGCTCGCTTGCTAGCTTTCCCGATTTGCTGTATATTCAACAGTTCGCTGTCCGAGACGACGTTCCCCAGCATCTGGAAAACTACTGTTATCGTACCAATACACAAATCCGGAAGGCGTAACCACGTTGAAAACTATCGTGGTATTTCGCTTCTATGCTGCATTAGCAAGGCTTTCGAAGCCCTAGTACACAGACCTCTTTACAATGTTTTTTTTCCCTTGATTTGTTTTCCGTCAATCTTGTTTTCCGTGCTGAGCACCAATGCTACCGACGCCAGCGAGGTAGCTCCCACACCTGGACCCTAACTATCGACCCAACAACGCATGAACCGGGGACCAACGGCTTTACTTCCCTTCCGAAGGAAGACGTGATCAGAGATGTTATGCCTCAGAACATCCCGACGGTGCCGACTGGGATTGAACTCAGGCCTGGGGTGAGAGGTAATCACGCTTACCACTACACCACCGGCGCCGCTGACTCTTTACAGTGTTGTTAAGCCTTTATGATCGGAGTATCAACCTGGGTTTGTTCAACATCGTTCTACATCTACGAATTTGCAGTGCTATACTATTTGTGTCCACGTATCTTATAATTCAAACAGCTGACTTGAAAATCTGCAGAATCATCGTTTCCATCCTCGACTGTATTGTACTTTAGCGTGATATTTACAATTTGTTGCTATGGTGTAGTGAAAATGGAATGAACATCAATTTAAAAAATGCAAATAATTTCATTTTCTCGTCGTTGCGCTTTTATAGATCACCAGTATACACTGGAATCTGCACCATTGGAACGAGTGTCAGTAATTCTTGATCTAGGGGCTTCCTGCTTGAAAAACAACAACGACGGTGGTGTTCATTACGATTTCACTATTTCTAAGAATGTTTTAAAACATAGAATTAAGAATAGGTAGAGTTGTTGGATTCAATCGGAGATGAACCAACAATAAATAAATTAAATACAATTATTGCCTCTTGCTGAATTGATGATAATATCAAGGTGAGCTACAAATGGTGAGTCGACAACCTGGAAGGAGTGTTGTCCCAACAGCTCTGGTTCTCACAAGTTCCTACCTCACGCTTCCACGGGTCAGCCGATGACAAAGACCGCCAGTAAAATGTGCTAGTAGCGTAGTCTGGGCAATGTCACCACGATAACAACATAGATCCGGATCGTGGTGATAGCAAAGTGAGGAGGTGTGACCCTAGAGCGTCTGTTCACCATGGAGGTGCGGTTCAAACAGCGTCTGACGCGGAGCGAGCGGCTGAATAAGAAATGCTACACCTAAGGTGGCAGCCCCACCAACATGATGTAGGTATCGTGACTCGTACCGCAGTAGCATACCGTAACCTCACCTTTACTCAGAGAAACGAACGACATTTTCGGCAACCGATCCGGAAACGAAATAAGGACAGTGAATGGAAACTCGGTTCTTGGAATGTCAGAACCTTAAAGAAACCTGGACGAGTGGGCCTTTTGGCTCGTGAACTGCAAAAAGTGAATGTGAGCGTAGCTGCTATTCAGGAAGTACGGTGGCCTAGATCTGAAGAACGTGAATTCCGGGCGCACTTCTTTCAAATATCATATCTATCACAGCGATGGCGATAGGCCAGAACATGTAGTAGGGTTCATAGTGATCGGAATGCAGATGAAGCGTGTTATGTGGTGGAGACCGGTCTGTGTATTAAAGATAGGGAGCAAATTCTTCAACTACAGCCTGATCAAAATCTATGCGTCAACTAACGGTAAATCCGATGACGTGAAGGACGCGTTTTATGACAGTCTCGATAAAACTTATGATGTGTAGGTTGGGAGAGAAGATGTCTTTCATCCAATCATTGGTACAGAGAGCCTACATACAGTAACCAATGGTAACGTTCTGAAACTTATAAACTTCGCTGTTGCTAGAGATATGGCCATCAGTAGCACCTACTTTGTACGCAACAATATCCGAAAGCACACCTGGAGACATCCAAATGGCGAAACTTACACTCAGATCGATCACATGTTGGTGGATGGCCGGTACTTCTCAGATGTTATCGATGTAAGGACTTTCAGGGGGCCTAACATTGACTCAGATCATTATCTTGTTGTCTGCATAAGTCGAGCACGTCTGTCGAACGTTACGAATTCTACGAACCGGGGATCGATGCGTTTCAATATCCATCGCTTGTCAGCAGAAGGTGTTGCTGCAGAGTATCGCCAAAAGCTTAATGAGCGGATTAGCGAAATCAACGAGAACGAGGACCTCAACATTCTGTGGAACACAATCCACGGAGTGGTGAACACAACAGTACAAGAAGTGATAGGTACAGCTCAAAGACGACAACGTAATGGATGGTTTGATGAGGAGTGCCAGTGTCTGGTACCCGGCTGAACAGAGAGCAGTACAAGGTAGCAAGGGCAGCTGAGAGACGAACCCACCGCAGAAAGAAAAGGCAATACGAAGAACACGTGATTGCTGAGGCACAAGAAAGTATGGAGCAGAACGATATGCGAAGGTTCAACGCGACTGTCAATGGAGTAAAATAGCGCCATCTCCCGCCATGTACAATGACCTTGTAGGGAATTTGCTGACAGATAACACAATTGTGGTTGCCAGGCGGAAGGAACACTTTGAGACATTGTTGAATGGAGAGAGTGAGGAGTATCTAGAAACAAAGTAAACATCGCAGACGACGATCAAGCTGTGCAGCTTCCAACGCTTGACGAGGTTAAACAGGCAATACGTGAACTGACAAACAATAAAGCTGCTGGGAAGGACGAGCTCCTGGCCGAACTTTTCAAACACGTATTCTAATGAAGATAAGGAGGACGAAGAATTGCCTGCTATCTGGTTGGATGGTCTCATTTGCCCATGATTCAAAAAAAGGGCACAGACTAGAGTGCGCCAACTATCGAAGAATAACTCTTCTGAATTCATCGTACAAAATACTGTCACGCGTTCTGTTTAACAAATTGAGACCGCTTAAGGAGCCCTTTGTTGGCGAATATCAGGCTGGTTTTCATGAGGACCGATCAACGACGGATCAAATGTTTAACCTTCGTCAAATCTTTGATAAATTCCGGGAGTACAACTTGCAGACTCACCACCTGTTTATTGTTCAACGTCGTTCATGACTTTATTTAGCAGGGCGAGGCACTTTCAAACTTACTATTCAACATTGCTCTTGAAGGAGCGATTAGGAGAGCTGGTGTGCAGAGGAACGATACCATCATCACACGATCGCACATGCTCCATCCGAATTGACCGTAGAGCAGTGGAAGAGGCCTTTGTGCCTTTTAGGAGGGAGACGGCGAGGATTGGGCTCAAAGATAAGTTCTACCAAAACGAAGTACATGGTAGCCGGTAGACAGCGTGGCAGCAATAGTGGTTTTGGTAGTGAAGGTGTGTTAGATGGTGAACAATTTGAGGTAGTGGATGAATTTGTGTGTCTTGAAAAACTAGTGACATGCGATAATAATGTTACCCGCGAGGTGAAGAGACGTATTGCAGCTGGAAACAGTACCTTTTACGGATTACGTAACCAGCTGAAATCCCCTTGCGTGTGATGGTAAATGATAAAACCATACACTGTCAATCATAAATGATATCTATTTTTAAGACTGAGGGCGGCCGATGAGTTCAAATCTTATCTCCGGACAAGTCACGAATGACCTTAAATCTGGTACACTTAGAATGCAGACATTTTATTTATTCTATAGCAGTGCCTCTTGTCGTCGGGTTCGGAATGATTTGACAGCGATTTGTTTTGAAAGTACACGTGTTTCAGTGGTGAAAGTTTCGTCTCGATACGTGCAGTATAAAAAAAATTGTACTAGATGGAAGACGAGAAAATAAAATTGATCCTGCACACCCACGTCGAAAACCAGACGAGGTCAATTCGAAATATCTGACGAAGTATAGAGGATGCCTTCTCATGAACAACAAAACCTATGTCAATTTGGATTTCAGGCAGGTTCCCGGACAAAGATTTTATCTGGCCACAGCACGGGATGATGACCCCAGCAATTCAAGTTTGTTTTCGCCGATAAATTCGCCTGGAAACTGAAAAAAAAAAATGGCTGCTGAGGTTGACCAGTCCAGTGTACGGCAGATGATGGCGGGAATTCCAAAGAAAGTCCGTGAATTCATCCGAACGCTGTCGGAGTAATTTTGCAATTTTTTTTATGAAGGTACAATAAAATACCTTCATTTTGACAAAATTACATTTTTCTTACGTCAAATCATCAAATGAAAGGTAATCAAGAATGCTTTTTAGGTAAAATATAATGATATTAAAAAATTGGGAGTTGTTTTGAAAAAAACATTAGGCCTTATTACGGGTGTCACTACACGGTGATAAGGAAATATGTATTTATATTTTTCCTTGAAAATTTGGGGTTTTTTACACAACATTTAAACAATCAGCAAGCAATTGTTGAGTTATATTATTTTAAGTTATCAAGTTTAGGGTTTTTGCTCAATACTCCTATGCGACTAGACTACCAGGCTATATATTCACTGGAGTTCCTTTTAACGTGTTTTTGACGTATGACTACGTCTTTAACTTCTATACTGGGGGACACATTGGAAAAAAAAATCAAAATTCAGACATGTCACGAAAAATACCAAACACGGACGCAACCATGGAGCGCAAATTGAACAAACGACAAATTGCGCATGCTCACATGAGCGAGCTCAATGCTCGGTTGATCGCTCACCATTTCACCAATGAAAGGAAGGGAGGAGAAAAATCAGCGATAATAAAAACGCTTGCCAAATCGTTTTCTTCGTCATTCGAAAGAACCGGAGATCTAGCGAGGAAACGTGAAATGGCCAATCTGAACAAGGAGATTGCTTCCAGAATGGTCTCACTCCGGAACGAAAGTTTCGAATCTGGACGACCGCTCCAGACCACTCTGGAAAGTTGTCAAGGTCTTAAAGATGCACCCCAAACCCATTCCACCACTCAAAGATGAAAATGATGACGATCGGCTCATAATCACCCCTCAGGAGAAAGCAAATGCGATTGGTGAGCATATTGCCAAATCGCACTTGCTTGGCTCCAACATCTAAAGTCCGCTCGAAGTTCAGGTTGAGCAATGCGTACTCAACCTTGATTACTTCCCTTGTGCTATCCCTCCGGAGGATACAATCACAGTGGAACAGATTTGCTCAGCGCTGAAATGCACCAAAAACATGAAGGCCCCCGGGTTCGACGGAATATTCAACCTAGTGTTGAAAAATCTCAGCATGAAGGTTCACTCTCTGCTGGCTGCTGTCTTCAACAGATGCTTGAAACTGCACTACGTCCCAAGTATCTGGAAGACAGCGATAATCATACCTATCTGCAAACCCGGGAAGGATCCAACATTGCCTTCAAGCTACAGGCCCACAGGCGTGCGCAAGGGGGGGCCAGGGGGGGCCATGGCCCCCCCAAATGATTTGTGTTTCATACCTTATGCGCCCTCCTGATGCTCCTCATGCTAGACCTTTACTGTTAACGCCCTCTTATTGTTTTCATACACATTATAAAAAAAACCAAAAGTCCATAAACATAACACACACCTTTCTTGTGATGTATCAGCAAGGTGAACAAAAAAAATCTAAGTTCTCTGAGACAGCCGCCGTAGGCAATCATGAAGTGTTTAACAAAATTGTATGATTAGTTTAAATGCCTCCACACAAAACGATCTTTAAAAACTTGATTTATTTTCTAATTGTTAAGCAAAAGCAAATTCGACGGAGGAATTAAAAAAGATGATTTTATTTTTAAATTATAACAAGCAGTCTAGCGCCCCCTCTAGGAGTATCTAATTTAAATTTAATTTGTTTTTACTTCGATGATACTCATGTCATAAAACAGCAAGGCGTTTGGAAAATAAGGAATTTGAAAGTGGGGTATTTGATTAAATTTTATATATTTTTTTACTTTGATGACATTCATGCTTCTGGATGCTGTTAGAATGTTTAATAAAATTAGAAAAGTTTGTTTGCGCTAGGGGTCTTTAACGAGTTTGATTTTATTTTTTAATTTTTGTTTTCTGAAATTGGAATTGTTGGTTTGTATCAGGGGCGGTAGGAATCTTTAATTGAATTTAATTTTTTGTGTTTATTTTGATGATGAGCATGCTCGTGGAGGGCGTTTGAAAAATGGGGAAATTGGATGTGTGATTTCAACTATCTCTGCTGTAACAGAGGGCGCTAGGGGTCTTTAATTGAATTTGATTTTAAATATTATTTTCTTCCATATTTTTTTTTCTGGAAGGCGTTTTGATTTTTTCATTAAATATAAATGGTTTGCAAATGGTTTCTGGAAGGCGTTTTGATTTTTTCATTAAATATAAATGGTTTGCATTATGGGACGCTAAGGGTATTTATTTTTATTTCTTTTTAATGATACTAATGCAAATTGAAGACGTTTGTGATGTTTGAGAAAATTTGAATTTTTGCTTTTAATTTCCTTGAAGCAAAAGGGGCGCAGGGGTCTTTAGTTGAGTTTGATTTTATTTTTTAATTTTTGTTTCCTGAAATTGGAATTGTTGGTTTGTATCAGGGGGCGGTAGGGGTCTTTAATTGAATTTAATTTTTTGTGTTTATTTTGATGATGAGCATGCTCGTGGAGGGCGTTTGAAAAATGGGGAAATTGGATGTGTGATTTCAACTATCTCTGCTGTAACAGAGGGCGCTAGGGGTCTTTAATTGAATAAGATTTTAAATATTTTTTTTCTTCTATATTTTTTTTCTGGAAGGCGTTTTGATTTTTTCATTAAATATAAATGGTTTGCATTATGGGACACTAAGAATATTTATTTTTATTTCTTTTTAATGATACTAATGCAAATTGAAGACGTTTGTGATGTTTGAGAAAATTTGAATTTTTGCTTTTAATTTCCTTGAAGCAAAAGGGGCGCTAGGGGTCTTTAGTTGAGTTTGATTTTATTTTTTAATTTTTGTTTCCTGAAATTGGAATTGTTGGTTTGTATCAGGGGGCGGTAGGGGTCTTTAATTGAATTTAATTTTTTGTGTTTATTTTGATGATGAGCATGCTCGTGGAGGGCGTTTGAAAAATGGGGAAATTGGATGTGTGATTTCAACTATCTCTGCTGTAACAGAGGGCGCTAGGGGTCTTTAATTGAATTTGATTTTAAATATTATTTTCTTCCATATTTTTTTTTCTGGAAGGCGTTTTGATTTTTTCATTAAATATAAATGGTTTGCATTATGGGACGCTAAGAATATTTATTTTTATTTCTTTTTAATGATACTAATGCAAATTGAAGACGTTTGTGATGTTTGAGAAAATTTGAATTTTTGCTTTTAATTTCCTTGAAGCAAAAGGGGCGCTAGGGGTCTTTAGTTGAGTTTGATTTTATTTTTTAATTTTTGTTTCCTGAAATTGGAATTGTTGGTTTGTATCAGGGGGCGGTAGGGGTCTTTAATTGAATTTAATTTTTTGTGTTTATTTTGATGATGAGCATGCTCGTGGAGGGCGTTTGAAAAATGGGGAAATTGGATGTGTGATTTCAACTATCTCTGCTGTAACAGAGGGCGCTAGGGGTCTTTAATTGAATTTGATTTTAAATATTTTTTTTCTTCTATATTTTTTTTTCTGGAAGGCGTTTTGATTTTTTCATTAAATATAAATGGTTTGCGTTATGGGACGCTAAGGGTATTTATTTTTATTTCTTTTTAATGATACTAATGCAAATTGAAGACGTTTGTGATGTTTGAGAAAATTTGAATTTTTGCTTTTAATTTCCTTGAAGCAAAAGAGGCGCTAGGGGTCTTTAGTTGAGTTTGATTTTATTTTTTAATTTTTGTTTCCTGAAATTGGAATTGTTGGTTTGTATCAGGGGGCGGTAGGGGTCTTTAATTGAATTTAATTTTTTGTGTTTATTTTGATGATGAGCATGCTCGTGGAGGGCGTTTGAAAAATGGGGAAATTGGATGTGTGATTTCAACTATCTCTGCTGTAACAGAGGGCGCTAGGGGTCTTTAATTGAATTTGATTTTAAATATTATTTTCTTCCATATTTTTTTTTCTGGAAGGCGTTTTGATTTTTTCATTAAATATAAATGGTTTGCATTATGGGACACTAAGAATATTTATTTTTATTTCTTTTTAATGATACTAATGCAAATTGAAGACGTTTGTGATGTTTGAGAAAATTTGAATTTTTGCTTTTAATTTCCTTGAAGCAAAAGGGGCGCTAGGGGTCTTTAGTTGAGTTTGATTTTATTTTTTAATTTTTGTTTCCTGAAATTGGAATTGTTGGTTTGTATCAGGGGGCGGTAGGGGTCTTTAATTGAATTTAATTTTTTGTGTTTATTTTGATGATGAGCATGCTCGTGGAGGGCGTTTGAAAAATGGGGAAATTGGATGTGTGATTTCAACTATCTCTGCTGTAACAGAGGGCGCTAGGGGTCTTTAATTGAATTTGATTTTAAATATTTTTTTTCTTCTATATTTTTTTTTCTGGAAGGCGTTTTGATTTTTTCATTAAATATAAATGGTTTGCGTTATGGGACGCTAAGGGTATTTATTTTTATTTCTTTTTAATGATACTAATGCAAATTGAAGACGTTTGTGATGTTTGAGAAAATTTGAATTTTTGCTTTTAATTTCCTTGAAGCAAAAGAGGCGCTAGGGGTCTTTAGTTGAGTTTGATTTTATTTTTTAATTTTTGTTTCCTGAAATTGGAATTGTTGGTTTGTATCAGGGGGCGGTAGGGGTCTTTAATTGAATTTAATGTTTTGTGTTTATTTTGATGATGAGCATGCTCGTGGAGGGCGTTTGAAAAATGGGGAAATTGGATGTGTGATTTCAACTATCTCTGCTGTAACAGAGGGCGCTAGGGGTCTTTAATTGAATTTGATTTTAAATATTTTTTTTCTTCTATATTTTTTTTCTGGAAGGCGTTTTGATTTTTTCATTAAATATAAATGGTTTGCATTATGGGACGCTAAGAATATTTATTTTTATTTCTTTTTAATGATACTAATGCAAATTGAAGACGTTTGTGATGTTTGAGAAAATTTGAATTTTTGCTTTTAATTTCCTTGAAGCAAAAGGGGCGCTAGGGGTCTTTAGTTGAGTTTGATTTTATTTTTTAATTTTTGTTTCCTGAAATTGGAATTGTTGGTTTGTATCAGGGGGCGGTAGGGGTCTTTAATTGAATTTAATTTTTTGTGTTTATTTTGATGATGAGCATGCTCGTGGAGGGCGTTTGAAAAATGGGGAAATTGGATGTGTGATTTCAACTATCTCTGCTGTAACAGAGGGCGCTAGGGGTCTTTAATTGAATAAGATTTTAAATATTTTTTTTCTTCTATATTTTTTTTCTGGAAGGCGTTTTGATTTTTTCATTAAATATAAATGGTTTGCATTATGGGACGCTAAGGGTATTTATTTTTATTTCTTTTTAATGATACTAATGCAAATTGAAGACGTTTGTGATGTTTGAGAAAATTTGAATTTTTGCTTTTAATTTCCTTGAAGCAAAAGGGGCGCTAGGGGTCTTTAGTTGAGTTTGATTTTATTTTTTAATTTTTGTTTCCTGAAATTGGAATTGTTGGTTTGTATCAGGGGGCGGTAGGGGTCTTTAATTGAATTTAATTTTTTGTGTTTATTTTGATGATGAGCATGCTCGTGGAGGGCGTTTGAAAAATGGGGAAATTGGATGTGTGATTTCAACTATCTCTGCTGTAACAGAGGGCGCTAGGGGTCTTTAATTGAATAAGATTTTAAATATTTTTTTCTTCTATATTTTTTTTTCTGGAAGGCGTTTTGATTTTTTCATTAAATATAAATGGTTTGCATTATGGGACGCTAAGAATATTTATTTTTATTTCTTTTTAATGATACTAATGCAAATTGAAGACGTTTGTGATGTTTGAGAAAATTTGAATTTTTGCTTTTAATTTCCTTGAAGCAAAAGGGGCGCTAGGGGTCTTTAGTTGAGTTTGATTTTATTTTTTAATTTTTGTTTCCTGAAATTGGAATTGTTGGTTTGTATCAGGGGGCGGTAGGGGTCTTTAATTGAATTTAATGTTTTGTGTTTATTTTGATGATGAGCATGCTCGTGGAGGGCGTTTGAAAAATGGGGACATTGGATGTGTGATTTCAACTATCTCTGCTGTAACAGAGGGCGCTAGGGGTCTTTAATTGAATTTGATTTTAAATATTTTTTTTCTTCTATATTTTTTTTCTGGAAGGCGTTTTGATTTTTTCATTAAATATAAATGGTTTGCATTATGGGACGCTAAGAATATTTATTTTTATTTCTTTTTAATGATACTAATGCAAATTGAAGACGTTTGTGATGTTTGAGAAAATTTGAATTTTTGCTTTTAATTTCCTTGAAGCAAAAGGGGCGCTAGGGGTCTTTAGTTGAGTTTGATTTTATTTTTTAATTTTTGTTTCCTGAAATTGGAATTGTTGGTTTGTATCAGGGGGCGGTAGGGGTCTTTAATTGAATTTAATTTTTTGTGTTTATTTTGATGATGAGCATGCTCGTGGAGGGCGTTTGAAAAATGGGGAAATTGGATGTGTGATTTCAACTATCTCTGCTGTAACAGAGGGCGCTAGGGGTCTTTAATTGAATTTGATTTTAAATATTTTTTTTCTTCTATATTTTTTTTCTGGAAGGCGTTTTGATTTTTTCATTAAATATAAATGGTTTGCATTATGGGACGCTAAGGGTATTTATTTTTATTTCTTTTTAATGATACTAATGCAAATTGAAGACGTTTGTGATGTTTGAGAAAATTTGAATTTTTGCTTTTAATTTCCTTGAAGCAAAAGGGGCGCTAGGGGTCTTTAGTTGAGTTTGATTTTATTTTTTAATTTTTGTTTCCTGAAATTGGAATTGTTGGTTTGTATCAGGGGGCGGTAGGGGTCTTTAATTGAATTTAATTTTTTGTGTTTATTTTGATGATGAGCATGCTCGTGGAGGGCGTTTGAAAAATGGGGAAATTGGATGTGTGATTTCAACTATCTCTGCTGTAACAGAGGGCGCTAGGGGTCTTTAATTGAATAAGATTTTAAATATTTTTTTCTTCTATATTTTTTTTCTGGAAGGCGTTTTGATTTTTTCATTAAATATAAATGGTTTGCATTATGGGACGCTAAGAATATTTATTTTTATTTCTTTTTAATGATACTAATGCAAATTGAAGACGTTTGTGATGTTTGAGAAAATTTGAATTTTTGCTTTTAATTTCCTTGAAGCAAAAGGGGCGCTAGGGGTCTTTAGTTGAGTTTGATTTTATTTTTTTATTTTTGTTTCCTGAAATTGGAATTGTTGGTTTGTATCAGGGGGCGGTAGGGGTCTTTAATTGAATTTAATTTTTTGTGTTTATTTTGATGATGAGCATGCTCGTGGAGGGCGTTTGAAAAATGGGGAAATTGGATGTGTGATTTCAACTATCTCTGCTGTAACAGAGGGCGCTAGGGGTCTTTAATTGAATTTGATTTTAAATATTATTTTCTTCCATATTTTTTTTTCTGGAAGGCGTTTTGATTTTTTCATTAAATATAAATGGTTTGCATTATGGGACGCTAAGAATATTTATTTTTATTTCTTTTTAATGATACTAATGCAAATTGAAGACGTTTGTGATGTTTGAGAAAATTTGAATTTTTGCTTTTAATTTCCTTGAAGCAAAAGGGGCGCTAGGGGTCTTTAGTTGAGTTTGATTTTATTTTTTTATTTTTGTTTCCTGAAATTGGAATTGTTGGTTTGTATCAGGGGGCGGTAGGGGTCTTTAATTGAATTTAATTTTTTGTGTTTATTTTGATGATGAGCATGCTCGTGGAGGGCGTTTGAAAAATGGGGAAATTGGATGTGTGATTTCAACTATCTCTGCTGTAACAGAGGGCGCTAGGGGTCTTTAATTGAATTTGATTTTAAATATTTTTTTTCTTCTATATTTTTTTTTTCTGGAAGGCGTTTTGATTTTTTCATTAAATATAAATGGTTTGCGTTATGGGACGCTAAGGGTATTTATTTTTATTTCTTTTTAATGATACTAATGCAAATTGATGTTTGAGAAAATTTGAATTTTTGCTTTTAATTTCCTTGAAGCAAAAGGGGCGCTAGGGGTCTTTAGTTGAGTTTGATTTTATTTTTTAATTTTTGTTTCCTGAAATTGGAATTGTTGGTTTGTATCAGGGGGCGGTAGGGGTCTTTAATTGAATTTAATTTTTTGTGTTTATTTTGATGATGAGCATGCTCGTGGAGGGCGTTTGAAAAATGGGGAAATTGGATGTGTGATTTCAACTATCTCTGCTGTAACAGAGGGCGCTAGGGGTCTTTAATTGAATTTGATTTTAAATATTTTTTTTCTTCTATATTTTTTTTTCTGGAAGGCGTTTTGATTTTTTCATTAAATATAAATGGTTTGCGTTATGGGACGCTAAGGGTATTTATTTTTATTTCTTTTTAATGATACTAATGCAAATTGAAGACGTTTGTGATGTTTGAGAAAATTTGAATTTTTGCTTTTAATTTCCTTGAAGCAAAAGAGGCGCTAGGGGTCTTTAGTTGAGTTTGATTTTATTTTTTAATTTTTGTTTCCTGAAATTGGAATTGTTGGTTTGTATCAGGGGGCGGTAGGGGTCTTTAATTGAATTTAATTTTTTGTGTTTATTTTGATGATGAGCATGCTCGTGGAGGGCGTTTGAAAAATGGGGAAATTGGATGTGTGATTTCAACTATCTCTGCTGTAACAGAGGGCGCTAGGGGTCTTTAATTGAATTTGATTTTAAATATTATTTTCTTCCATATTTTTTTTTCTGGAAGGCGTTTTGATTTTTTCATTAAATATAAATGGTTTGCATTATGGGACACTAAGAATATTTATTTTTATTTCTTTTTAATGATACTAATGCAAATTGAAGACGTTTGTGATGTTTGAGAAAATTTGAATTTTTGCTTTTAATTTCCTTGAAGCAAAAGGGGCGCTAGGGGTCTTTAGTTGAGTTTGATTTTATTTTTTAATTTTTGTTTCCTGAAATTGGAATTGTTGGTTTGTATCAGGGGGCGGTAGGGGTCTTTAATTGAATTTAATTTTTTGTGTTTATTTTGATGATGAGCATGCTCGTGGAGGGCGTTTGAAAAATGGGGAAATTGGATGTGTGATTTCAACTATCTCTGCTGTAACAGAGGGCGCTAGGGGTCTTTAATTGAATTTGATTTTAAATATTTTTTTTCTTCTATATTTTTTTTTCTGGAAGGCGTTTTGATTTTTTCATTAAATATAAATGGTTTGCGTTATGGGACGCTAAGAATATTTATTTTTATTTCTTTTTAATGATACTAATGCAAATTGAAGACGTTTGTGATGTTTGAGAAAATTTGAATTTTTGCTTTTAATTTCCTTGAAGCAAAAGGGGCGCTAGGGGTCTTTAGTTGAGTTTGATTTTATTTTTTTATTTTTGTTTCCTGAAATTGGAATTGTTGGTTTGTATCAGGGGGCGGTAGGGGTCTTTAATTGAATTTAATTTTTTGTGTTTATTTTGATGATGAGCATGCTCGTGGAGGGCGTTTGAAAAATGGGGAAATTGGATGTGTGATTTCAAATATCTCTGCTGTTGCAGAGGGCGCTAGGGGTCTTTAATTGAATTTGATTTTAAATAAAATTATTGAAAATTTATAGTACAAATTTAGCTCCGACCTGGTGTATAGGAGGAGGGAAACCTTCAATGAAAATTAGTGGTGGAAAATTTACACCCTTCTGGTGATGGAGGGGCAAGCTTAATTGCAGAAAATTGGTGAAAAATAACTAAGTGTTGGTGGAAGGGCAAGCTGTATTGAAAATATTGGAGGAAAATTTGCACCGAATTGTGCAAGCTTTATTGAGAATTTATAGTATAAATTTAGCTCCGAGCTGGTGTATAGGAGGAGGGAAACCTTCAATGAAAATTAATGGTGGAAAATTTACACCCTTCTGGTGATGGAGGGGCAAGTTTAATTGCAGAAAATTGGTGTAAATTACTAAGTGCTGGTGAATCGAAGGGCAAGTATTGAAAATATTGGAGGAAAATTTGAACCGTTTTGTAAATGGAGAATTGTGCAAGCTTTATTGTAAATTTGTAGTACAAATTTAGCTCCGAGCTGGTGTATAGGAGGAGGGAAGCCTTCAATGAAAATTAGTGGTGGAAAATTTACACCCTTCTGGTGATGGAGGGACAAGTTTTTCTGAAAATTTATGGTAGAAAATTTACAGCGTTCTGGTCAATGGAGGGGCAAGCTTTTTGTTTTGGAAAATTGTGGTGTGAAATTTGCACCGTTATAGTGAATGGACGGGGTTTAACTGAAAATTCCTGATGTTAAATTTAATAGTACTGCTGAATAGAACTGCAAGGTGTATTGAAAATTTATACACAGCAAAAAAAAATATTATAATATCAGCCTGCGGTTGAAAGTCTCTTAAATAAACAAAATAAATCAATCAATCACTTCAGTATCACATCAAAGTGGATGCACTTCAATCTGTCGATAATATTGAGGGGGGCGACACATCTAAATCTCAATCATAGATGCTCGAAAAATCTCACGCCAGCGAATAAATCTACGAAAAATCTTCTTGACATTTTAAGCATCTAAATCCATCTACTCGCATCGACTTCCATCTTTTTGCAGGAAATCTTCAAAATCTTCATCAATCTTCTTAAAATCTACTCATCGTACGTGCAGCTAAGCACAGCAAAACAAAATCGTTGCATCGAAGATAGAGTCGCCCCCCTCGGATAATATGGTGTTAAATTACTTGCCAAAAAGGACAAAATTATCATTAATACAGTGCATGAACTGACATTACGCTGCTTTTACTGCAATTGTTTATTTTTGTGACCATACAAATTTCATGGGGTTTTTGACATGATTGAAGTGCATCCTCTTGGATGTTATATTAAAATTTTATTTTTTGCTGTGTAGTGTTAAATTTGCGACGTTCTGATGAATGGAGGGGCAATATTAACATTTATGGCATTATTAACATATTAACAAATGGCCTATTAAGACAAGCTTTATCGAAGATTTCTGACTGGAAATTTGCCTCATGCTGATGAACGGCGAGGAATAAAAATATTATAAATAAATATTTCTCGTGGAACAATCGCACTGAAATGGTCCATGGATGTCTAGTTTTCAGAAAATTTCTGCTGTGAAAATAGCACCGCATCGAAGCATTTTGGGAGGAGGTTAGTTTCATAGCAAATAACGGGTGCAAAAATTGGTATGAAAAAGACAAATACTCAAACTGACTCTCTCATACCATCGCAAATTCTGCACAGTGTATATACACACTATAGTAAAATGAAGCAATCGTTCTGCCCTTTTTCGGTTGCTGCGCTGTATGGAAGCAGGTTTATTTTTAGCATTTCTGTTGCCCTCCCGTTCTGAATGAAACCTTCTGCGTGTAGATTGTATCGTACCTCTCGTCACTCATTTTCCATGGGCCCAAATAGACAACTAGTGAAGACAAAAAATTTAGGATTGAGATTGAGATGTACGCTGTTCGTATCCGATGTTAGAGAACTTGCATTTCCCTTAATTATTTCGATGCCACCTTTCATCTAAGGAAACAATGAATGTTGATGTAACGAAACTGTTTTTCAGGATGAATGAAAAAAAATAAAATCTTTTCACTAACCCGAAACAAGAATCGAACTCGAAACTTCATGATTAGTGACTCCGCACTTTTGTGCTGTGCCATACTCAACAATTAAATTAGGGGTATCCAGTAATCAATTTATATCAATATCGAATATATTCATTGCGATGGAATTGAACATGTTCAGCCCAGAAACAGACGCCACTATTTTAGCGCGAATGTGCTCTTCCAAGCGTTAGAAAATAGGATTGTGATTCGAGTTTTGGGGGAATCTGTTTTGTAAACAAACATTTAAATCACCGATTTCTCGCGGATTAAAGCTCAATCTTGCAATCCAACTTAACTAAAAGGATAGAGGAATGATTCCTCTATCATCTGGTTGAGTCGAATTGCAAGATTGTACTTTAATGCGCGAGTAATCGACGGTTTAATTTTTTGTTCACCAAATAGATACGCTCAAAACTCAAATCACTCCGGAGTTTCGGAGGAAATGTTTTTAACCGCCGTAAGAATTTTTGTAACAAAATGGCTTAAAGCATTAATTTGTCAAAATGGATAATTCGATCACGAAAACTAACAGAACCGTCAGATAGCGTTAAGTTCTTTCTAACTGTTAGTAATGTTAGTTTGCGAGGGCAATTAACTTCTGAATTCTTTGTTTACAAAAGCACTTAAGTTGACTTGAAAATGTTTGAGTTGAAAAATCAGCTATAATCAGAAACACCTCATGAATAGGGTTAGTAATACCGGGCTTGTTTTCCCAAAACCGGTTTTTCTGTACTCAGAAATGTAATACCGGTAAAACCGATACTGGGCAACATTTATAAAAAAAAATGTAAATTGTTGCTCATGAAGTCATTCTTCCTGTTAGCGCGATTAATTGATACCTCACTTGTGTAACCGCTCTGATTAACTCTACGTTGCATATGGGATTAGAGCTAAATAATTCCGGGATCAGGAGGTGTCTTTTAGAAAAAAAACGATTTCCTTCCATTTATTTTAAATGCAAAATTCTTATTATACGGCCATTGATACCTTCTGAAAAGTGAACAGGATTCCACTAATTTTTTTTTTAAATTGTAGTTACTCAAATATGCGCAGAAACATTGCTCAAAACTGAAGAAACGTTACTAAAAATTTAGTTAACTTGACTCAAAAACGGGTACTCAAAAGATGCGAATAAAATTGGGCAAAGCCTATTTTGATTTCGTTGGCAGGTTTGCTAGAAAATATTTTGACGTAGGTTTCCAAGATCAAATGGTCTGAGTTTGCTATCCTACAAACATTTTGCTGACTTGAAGCAGAATAAGCTTCTTTTTAGCTTAATAAGATTATTTTATCTGAATAAGATACTTTGTAGCAAACATTTTTGCTAACCATTCAATTGTTCAAACAGTGTTCAATTGATAGTACAAGTTATTGTCTGTATAATTCCGGCATGATGCATAGTTTTAGTTTATAATAAATGATCCCATCGGAATTGAATACTATTTCAACTCTAATCTGTGGTACTTTATGGACTTCAAGATAGAAGCTGTTATTTGGATAAATATCGTGTCATTTTTTTGTAGAAACCTGAATAACTCTTAAAAAATCTCAAAATGTGGATGGCTTGATTGGGGTGCTTTTGATTTGAAAGATTTTGTGTGTTC
>NW_027041167.1:0-95464 GCF_037179485.1 Ochlerotatus camptorhynchus
CATTCCACCTCCTGCCAGATGATGATCAGGGCTCTGACTCAGAGGTGGGTGAGAGTAGTCCTTTTGTCTTTAATGGCACACGAGGAAGCGGTCCAAAACAAACGTCACCCAAAAACCTCGTAAGGCCTCTCGTACGGACTCTCAACCTACCTTGTCAAATTTAAGAGGTAGCGGAAATGTAGCAAAACCCCCACCACCGGGATTTAAAGTTTGTAATTTTAACAAAGACTTTCCGCCACTTCCAGGATCATCTAAAACCCCAGATATCCCAGTTTTTCAGCCAGAAAAACAGCTGAATAACCAGCAAGAACATGATGCCATGTTCACGTTTTCTGGAATTGTGGAGAGCATTTTCAATATATTCAACGTCTCTGACTCAACTAGGAACATTATTAATTTAGTGCTTCCATTTGTGAAAACTCTTTTGAAGCAACTAGCTTCTAGGTGGTCCTTCCTTGCGTCGATCATATCCTTTGATGGATAATTTTCCGAATGAGGTTGGGGATATGATCTCTGTTCTTCAGTGGAACTGTAGAAGTCTTATGCCGAAACTTGACACATTCAAATTTTTACTTCACAACTCACTTTGTGATGCATTTGCTCTTTGTGAAACATGGCTTTCTTCAGACACCGATCTCCGTTTCCACGATTTTAACATTATTCGCCTTGATCGAGCAGATTCGTATGGAGGGGTGCTTCTCGGGATTAATAGGCTCCATTCCTTTTATAGAATCGATCTGCCTTCCGTGACAGGCATTGAAGTTGTCGCATGTCAGGTAAATATTCGAGGTAAAAGCCTCAGTATTGCCTCAGTATATCTTCCTCCAAGAACTGCGATTTCTCGCCAAGGTTTCTCTGATATCTGCTCAGCTTTATCTGAGCCTCGGTTGATCTTAGGAGATTTTAACTCCCACGGTACAGGCTGGGGGGAACTGTACGACGACAACCGCTCAACCCTGATATACGACCTTTGCGATAACTTCAATATGACAATTCTAAACACTGGGGAAGTAACACGAGTGGCCAAACCTCCAGCAAGAGAAAGTATATTAGACCTCTCCCTCAGTTCGAGTTCACTATCGTTGGATTGCTCGTGGAAAGTAATTCAAGATCCCTACGGTAGTGACCACTTGCCAATCAAAATTTCTATTACCAATGGTTCATCTTCCACTCGCTCGGTTGACATCGCGTACGACCTCACGAAAAACATCGACTGGCAAAAATTTGCGTCCGCGGTTCTCGGTGGTACTGATTCGGTTGAGATACTCCCTCCGCTGGATGAGTACTCCTTTTATCGCGACTTATCGTTGACTGTGCTCTTCAAGCACAGACGAAACGCGTTCCGGGTGTTTTCGTTCGCAAACGACCTCTCACTCCGTGGTGGGATAAGGATTGCACCGACGCGAACAGCGAGAACGTTTAAACGCTTCCGCAAACACGGTAAGGTCGAGGATTTCGAGCGGTACACCGACCTCGAGAACACTTTTAAGGGCTTGATTAAAGCCAAAAAACGCGGTTACTGGCGTCGGTTCGTCGATGGTTTGTCGCGCGAGACTTCCATGAGAACGCTCTGGAATGTCGGCAGGAGAATGCGAAACGCGTCATCACCGGTCAACGAAGACAAGGAGTACTCAGACAGTTGGATATTCAGCTTCGCGCGGAAAGTTTGCCCGGATTCGGTGTCGGTTCAAACCAACGTTCGTGATCGTCCGTCGGGTAGTAACGAAATAGATTCTCCGTTTTCGATGGTGGAATTCTCACTTGCTCTCCTCTCATGTAACAACTCAGCTCCAGGAATGGATAGAATCAAGTTCAACTTGCTCAAAAATCTCCCAGACGTCGCGAAGAGACGCTTGTTGAACTTATTCAATCAATTTCTGGAGCACAACATTGTTCCGGATGATTGGAGGCAAGTAAGAGTTATCGCCATTCGAAAACCCGGTAAACCCGCGTCGGATTATAACTCGTACCGTCCCATCGCGATGCTGTCCTGTATACGGAAATTGTTGGAGAAAATGATTCTTTTTCGTCTAGACAAATGGGTCGAGTCGAATGGTTTACTTTCAGATACGCAATTTGGATTTCGGAGAGGCAAAGGAACGAGCGACTGTCTTGCGTTGCTTTCATCTGAAATTCAACTGGCCTATGCGCAAAAACAGCAAATGGGTTCAGTTTTCTTGGATATTAAGGGGGCTTTTGATTCTGTTTGTATCGATGTCCTTTCGGATAAACTCCACGATAGTGGGCTTTCACCAATTATGAACAACTATTTGAGCAACTTGTTGTCTGAGAAATATATGAGCTTTTCTCATGGAAACTCGACAACTTCACGAATTAGTTACATGGGTCTCCCCCAGGGCTCATGTTTAAGCCCCCTTCTTTATAATTTTTATGTCAAAGACATTGATGGTTGTCTTGATGAAAATTGCTCGCTAAGGCAGCTTGCAGATGACGGGGTTGTGTCCGTTATAGGGCCAAGTGCACCGGACCTGCAAGGACCATTGCAAGATACCTTAGACAATTTGTCTACTTGGGCTTTGAAGCTAGGTATCGAATTATTTCCGGAGAAAACTGAGTTGGCTGTTTTTTCTAGGAAGCATCATCCTGCACAGTTACAGCTTCAACTAAAGGGTAGAACAATCACTCAAAGTATATCTTTCAAGTATTTAGGTGTCTGGTTCGATTCTAAAAGCACGTGGGGAAAACATATTGCGTATGTGAAACAAAAATGCTAACAAAGAATCAATTTTCTTCGTACAATTACTGGAACTTGGTGGGGAGCACACCCGGAAGATCTGATCAGGTTGTATCGAACAACCATCTTGTCGGTCCTAGAGTACGGTAGCTTCTGCTTTCAATCCGCGGCAAAAACACACATCCTGAAGCTACAACGGGTTCAATACCGTTGCCTCCGAATCGCGCTTGGCTGTATGCACTCGACGCATACGATGAGCCTCGAAGTACTCGCGAGTGTTCTCCCACTGACAGATCGTTGTGAAGTAATGAACCCATTGATAATAGAAAACTTTGAGAAGCTGCTCGACCGAAATCCTCAAACAAGATTCATGAGTTTGTACTATGAGTACATGACGCTGGAGGTTGGCCCTTCTTCATTAATCTCCAATCGTGATTGCTTTCAAGCCTTCTATAGTTCCTCTGTAAATTTTGATCTGACCATGATGCAAGAAATCCATGGAATACCAGATCACCATCGGTCGATGGTTGTTCCCTCAATTTTTGCAATCAAGTACCACCATGTAAGTAACGATAAAAGATTTTTCACAGATGGGTCAACCATAAATGCTTCCACTGGATTTGGTGTATTTAATCAATTTCATAGCGCCTCTTTTAAACTGCAGAAACCATGCTCAGTATACGTTGCGGAACTCGCAGCTATATTTTACGCAGTAGAGCGAATTGCCTCACTACCTTCTGACCATTATTTCATTTTTACGGATAGTCTTAGCTCATTGGAGGCTATTCGTTCAATGAGGCCGATGAAGCACGCCTCGTATTTCCTGCCTGAAATACGATCTAAACTGAGTGCTTTATCTAACTGCTCCTATACTATCACCTTGGCTTGGGTCCCATCTCATTGCTCAATTCCGGGTAATGAGAAAGTGGACTCGTTGGCTAAGGCGGGCGCTATGGAAGGCGATATTTTTGAGCGACAAATCGCCTTCAACGAATTTTTCTCCATTGCTTGTCAGCAAGTCCTCATCAGTTGGCAACACAAATGGAATGATGGTGAATTGGGAAGATGGTTACATTCTATTCTCCCACAGGTGTCGAACAAACCATGGTTCAAAGGGTTGGACATGAGCCGCGACTTTATACGCGTTATATCAAGGCTTATGTCCAATCACTCCTCGTTAGACTCGCACTTCTATCAAATTGGGCTCTCAGACAGCAATTTATGTGCGTTTGGCAGTGGTTATCACGATATCGAGCATGTTGTTTGGTCGTGTACCCTACACCGTGTTGCCAGATCTGATTTATCCACATCCCTCAGGGCCCGAGGAAAACAACCCGCGATACCCGTTAGAGATGTCTTGGCGAGCCGAGATCTCGACTATTTGAATTTAATTTATGTGTTTTTAAAACGGATAGATCTGAGGATTTAGTAGTTAGTGTCATCTTGTGTTCTCTCAAGTTGTTAGCTGCCCATCGGTGTACCCCCCATGTTTGTCTTTTTCATCAGAGTGTCGCTTAGTTCGAGATCAAGAGCACATTGCTCTCCAAACCTTGTGTTCACAATCCCTACCCTGCCATCCATTTGTTACAATTTGTCACCCCTAACCTCGAGATAGCCGCGAGTAATCGGCCCCCGCTAACGTTAGTTTTAAGTAATTTTGTAATCTAATCAATGAATATTGGCTCCGCAAAGCTATAGCAAATGAGCCTAGAAAAATAAACGCATTATAAAAAAAAAAAAAAGACAATATCTGGCACACAGAAATTTCACAGTTTTGTGCCAATAACTGGTGACAAAGTAGCGGCAAAAAGGTATTCTAATTCAGAAGATGAACCAAAAATATTTAACTTGATTGGAAAAAGGAAAAAAATAGCATGTATGAAAATAGGTTTAAAACATTGAAAATATTTAAATAAATGATATATGAAAAATCTTGTCTTTTTTCTCTCACATATTATCAAATTTTGCATCAGTAGTAGACAACAGAATAATGGAATGATATTTTTTTAACAAGGTGTACATGTCCAAATAGTTTTATTGAACTCTGAGAGGGTGCTGCCAATTCCAAATACGATTTGGCGAGAAATGCATCATGAGCCCTTTTGATATGAAATTCTCGATTAATGAAAGTAAACTTAAGTGCTGATTAGACAAAATTGAATCGCAAATTGACCTTCTTTGGTTTCTGAGGTGATTTTGAGCTGCACTGGTTTAGTATTGTGTAAAAATGGCAAATAAAAAAAATCAGTTCAGACATGAAAAAGTTTTTGTAAGAAAAACTTTTTTTCCTTAAAAGTGCCCGATGGACGGTTGGTAGTAAACATAATTACCTATCTTGAGGCAAAGTTTCATCCAAATCAAACATGGCCATTTTTTTAAATCGACTTTAAATTTTAAAAATCGATTTTTTTCAGTGTAGGTCTCACATGAAATTTTTTCCAGTATTTTTTTTTCGATAACTTGGACAATTTTCTAATAGTCATCAATACAACACATTTTTGTAGGAGTTGTCATTTTTCCATAATATTATTTTGAAAAAAATCGGCAGAAAAAGTTTGGCGCTTCTCAAATGTTAGTCTAGATACATTTTGGAAAAACTAAGTATTTTGGAAAAACTAAGTGGCATATTTAGTCAAGGTCCACACATCCAGAAAGTTTCATTGAAATCTGAGAGGGTGCTGCCAGCTCCGAATACGATTTGGCGCGAAATGCGTCAATTATGATTTATTTGGGCCACTGATCATTTAATATTTACGTACATAAAATTTTGTTACTAATAAAGACTTGTGCGGATTGCTTCTTGTGGCTTGAAAGTTCTGTCGGAACTTTATTTGAACTTTATGCAACTTGAAATATCTGTCGGAACCTTATTTGAACTACACGGACAGAAAATTGTTTGCATTGAACCAAACAAAACTTTGGTTGTATTTAAACAAACAATTCCGGTTGAAATTATATTGCATTTTGTTGTTTCAATAATACTTATTCATATAAATTCAAAATAGGATTCTTTTTTTTAGATTCTTTTTGTTTTAACAAGCCACTTTTCAACTGCAACTATTGTAAAAATAACAATATTCTATTATTAAGCCAACAATAGTTCATTTTAATTTAGCATTTATTTGCTGTGTCCATTCCCCTGGCCATGAATGCAAAAATAACAGCTGGATGGCAGCCCTATCTTGTTTGCCTTGCCTTGAAAAGAGCTAACATCGCTGCGGGCCCGCAAATCGTGGGCCCCACTGACAGCTCAAAATTTGTAAACAAATCGAAGTTTAAGCCAGAATTTCAAAAAAGGCATGACTGATATTTTAGATATTCTTAATATTTTTGCTTACATTTTGTGAAAAATAAACTTAGAACTCATAAAATATTATTTTATGATTTTCTACCACGAAGTCAACCATTTATATGGCATAAGAGGGAAAATAATTTCATTTGATAACAATAAGACAATTCAGTCACGCCATTTTTGCAGTTCACACTTGAATTGTGACGTTTCAGATGTTGGTTTCAATAACATGGTGGCATGCCACCCAGCTGAAAAATAACTACCAACCAATTTTCCTTTTTTACCCGGACAAAAATGTAAACAATAACAAAACTTGTGAATTTCGGGAAATAAGTGCAAAATTTCCGAAAATCTTGAGACTTGAGGTAAGTAAGTATGCTGCAGTTCGAGCTGCAGTTGCTAAATATAATCAATTTTCTGTTTTTTCCTTGATTTTTTTTTCCGTCGATCTTGTTTTCCTTACTGAGTACCAATGCTCCTGACGCCAGGAAGGCAGCTCCCACACCTGGACCCTACATATCGACCCATCAACTAATTAACAGCCCATTCCTAGTTGAACACTCAGTCGGTTAACAACGTCCCGGTCTCAGTCGCGCGGCATCTAGTTTTTTTCGGTGTTTTTCCGCCCGAGCGGTTTTTTTCACCCCCCATTGGGTGCCCCAAGTGACCAGTGTGCAACAGAGGAAGTGGAATTCCATGGGCCGAGCCCCTTGGAGTTGCCATCCAGCTTTAATCCACCCCGGTAATCCATCCGGTCGTCAAGCCATTTTTTCATCATCGTGCCGACCCACCAACACCAACCATCACCACCAGCAGCAGCAAACGGACCATCTAGCTGCAACGGCTGATAGGTTGTTTACAACCGGCATAAGTATTAGACAATACATTTTGCAAGTCCATTGCCTCCCTATTGTAGTTTAGTTTTGCCTCGTGGCGCGTGACTCTGTCTCTCACCCCTGGTAGGGGAGTATGGGTCATAGTGAGACAACTTTTTGCAAGTAGATATAAGTTTTTTTTTTTTTTTTTTTCGATTTTTTTTTCTTTTTGATTTGTTTGTACGTCGGGCAAAAAATTTAATTACTAGTAATTAAAATTAATTAATTTGTGAAGGTTTTAATTTTTTTTTCCTTCTTAAGTGGTTACGCACCGCTTTTGCGCAACACTTATGGCATCTTCCGATGCCTACGTTACGCGAACCAGATACTATGAACCGTCTTCGAAAGGACCATGGTTTGTCTTTTTTCGGCCCAAAAATAAACCTTTGAAAACTCTCGACATAACGAGAGATTTGCTACGTAAGTATCCGGGAATCTTGGTACACAAAGAAAGATTCAACAAACTGCGTGTAGAAGCACCGACTTATGATGTGGCAAATAAAATTGCTGAACACGAGCTTTTTAGTGTTGAGTATAACATCTACATCCCTTCTCGAGATGTGGAGATAGAAGGCGTGGTCTCCGACGCGAGTCTGACTGTCGAGGACTTGAAACATGCCTCGGGAACTTTTAAAAACTCGACATTCGCTACCGCGCTAGTGAAGATACTGGAAGTGAGGCAACTGCATTCAGCATCTTTGCTAGACGGTAAAAAAGTTTATAAACATTCAGACTCGTTCCGGGTGACTTTCGCAGGTTCAGTTCTCCCAAACTTTGTTAAAATTGATGGTGCTTTTTTTCCGGTGCGACTGTTTGTACAGAGGGTATATAATTGTACCAACTGTAAAAGGCTGGGATACTCGGCCAGTCTTTGCGGTAACAAAACTCGTTGTGGCAAATGTGGTGAAAACCACAAAGAGGATTCTTGCCACAAAGAATCAGTAAAATGCGCTTATTGTGGCGAGAATCCTCACCCCTTGCAGGAGTGCCCGATGTACAAGCAGCACTCCGATAAAGTGCAGCGTTCAATCTCAGGACGCTCCAAGCAGACATATGCTCAAATGGTGAAGGCTGCATCAGCCGTCCAAGATGCAAACCAATTTTCGATTTTGTCAGCTGAAGAATCGGACTCTGACTCATCCGATGAGGGTGACTCTACGGTGGTACACGCACCTTTGAAAACGAACGGATCCTCAAAACTAAAATGCTCCTCCCCGAAAGTGCGCCGTAAGAAAACTAAAGTCACCTCCAGACGATTGCCAAATTCCCAGGGTAATGGGGATGAAAAAACAAAACCGAAGGCTCCTGTTGATCCAACCCCTGGATGCAGCAAGAATTTTCCGCCATTGCCCAACAAAGATAAAAAAAAAATAAAAAAGCTGCTCCTCAAACTTCTCAAAAGAAATCCAAGTCCGAACGAGGTTTGCTAGCTTTTTCGGACATTGTGGAATTCATATTAAACATGTTCAACATATAAGACCCTCTTAGAAGCTTAGTTTCTGCCTTGCTTCCAACATTAGAATCATATCTTAAGCAATTGACTGTTTCATGCCCCCTCCTTGCATCAATCATATCTTTCGATGGATAATTCGTCGAACGAGGTTGAAGATATGATCACGGTGCTACAGTGGAACTGCCGTAGTCTACTGCCTAAACTAGACTCGTTCAAATTTTTACTTCACAATTCTGATTGTGATATATTTGCTCTCAGTGAAACATGGCTTTCTTCCGATAAAGAACTCAACTTCCACGATTTTAACATTATACGCCTGGATAGAGACGATTCTTATGGAGGAGTACTTTTAGGGATCAAAAAGTGCTACCCTTTCTACAAAATTTTCCTTCCTGCTCTATCCGGCGTCGAAATCGTTGCTTGCCAAATAAATGTGAAAAACAAAGATCTGCATAGCTTCAGTATACGTTCCACCAAGAACCTCCATTAGCCGTAGTCAACTCTGGAATCTAGTTTCGATTTTTCCATCCCCAGTATTAATTCTGTGTGATATGAACTCCCAATGTACTGGGTGGGGTGATCTATATGACGACAATAGAGCGGCTATTTTTTACGATTTATGTGACGATTTCAATTTGACTATTTTGAACACTGGTGAATCGACGCGTATAGCAAAACCTCCGGCTCGAGAAAGCCGACTCGACCTATCTTTGTGTTCAAGATCGCTATCATTGGATTGTCAGTGGAAGGTTATCAATGATCCCCATGGTGGCGATCATTTGCCAATCATCATTTCAATAAAGTGTGGCCCTCACTCTGCAGAACCATCGCGGGTTCCATTTGATCTTACAAGGAACATCGACTGGCATAAATATGTAACGGCGGTGACAATCGGTGTCGAATCAATAGATGCGCTTCCACCATTGGAAGAATATCGATTCCTAGCCGATTTGATTTACAAAAGCTCACTGGAAGCACAAAAAAGAAAAGTTCCAAGTGCACCCTTTAAAAGGAGACCAGCCACACCTGGTTGGGACGAAGAATGCACAAAATTGTATGTAGAAAAATCTGATGCTTTCAAAGCTTTTCGTAGACACAAAACCTCCACTTACTTCGAGGAATATTCAAAGCTTGAGACAAAGCTGAAACAATTAATCAAAGCAAAAAAACGCGGTTATTGGCGCAATTTCGTCGAGAGACTCTCACGAGAAACCTCAATGAACACCTTGTGGAGGGTGGCTCGCAACATGCGTAACCGCTCATCTTTCAATGAGAGTGAAGAATACTCCAACCGATGGATATTCGATTTCCCTAAAAAGGTCTGTCCGGACTCAGTTCCAGCACAAAATATTCTTCGAGAAGCGTCTCCTAGCGGCGGCTCTCTGGATAGACCATTCTCAATGCTGGATTTCTCTATGGCTCTTCTTTCATCGAACAACTCCTCACCGGGAAGCGATATGATTAAATTCAATCTTCTGAAAAATCTCCCAGATATCGCTAAAAGACGCTTGCTATATTTATTCAATTCCTTGCTAGAAAACAACATTGTACCGCCTGAATGGAGAAAGGTCAAAGTAATAGCCATTAAAAAACCTGGCAAATCAGCGTCTGACCATAACTCATACCGTCCGATTGCTATGCTTTCGTGCATTAGGAAATTGTTGGAGAAAATGATCCTTCGGAGACTCGATCACTGGGCCGAATCAAATAACTTGCTATCAAATACACAGTTTGGGTTCCGCAAGAGCAAAGGAACAAACGATTGTCTAGCGCTGCTTTCCACAGATATTCAACTGGCCTTTGCGCACAAGGAGCAATTGGCTTCAGTATTCTTGGACATTAAGGGGGCTTTTGATTCAGTTTCCATTGAAATTCTGTCAGACAATCTGCACAGATGTGGACTTTCTGGAATTTTAAATAATTTCTTGTACAATTTGTTGTCAGAAAAGCAAATGAACTTTTCTCTTGGAAAACTGACAACTTCCAGAATTAGTTACATGGGCCTGCCCCAAGGCTCATGTCTCAGCCCTCTTCTTTATAACTTTTATGTCAAAGATATCGACAACTGTTTGGCAGAACAATGCACGCTAAGACAACTTGCAGATGACGGTGTGGTTTCCGTAAGAGGTCCACATGCCGTGGACTTGCAAGTACCATTGCAAAATTCCTTAGATAACTTGTCTTCTTGGGCTATGAATCTAGGGATCGAATTCTCGCCGCAGAAAACTGAACTGGTAGTGTTTACTCGAAAGCGGTACCCAGCCCAAATGCAGCTTAATCTTTTGGGCAGAAACATTACCCAATCATTGTCTTTCAAGTACCTTGGGGTCTGGTTTGATTCAAAGTGCACTTGGATGCCCATATTACGTATTTGAAGCAAAAATGTCAGCAGAGGATCAACTTTCTCCGTTCAATTTGCGGCACATGGTGGGGTGCTCATCCGGGAGACCTCATAACGCTTTATAAAACAACTATTCTCTCTGTTCTAGAGTACGGCTCTTTCTGCTTTCTCTCGGCAAGAAAAAGTCACATAATAAAATTGGAACGAATTCAATATCGTTGTCTGCGTATTGCTCTAGGCTGTATGCACTCAACGCATAACATGAGTCTCGAGGTTCTGGCAGGAGTAACACCCCTCCAGAACCGTTTCTGGGAGCTCTCTCTCAGAATACTAATCAAATGCGGAGTGACGAACACACTTATAATTGCTAATTTTGAAGAAATTCTTGGGCTGAACACACAATCTCGATTTATGAGAATCTACCACCACTACATATCATCAGATATGTGTCTTCCTTGTTATACTCTAGACCGTGTTCACTTCACCAATCGCAGTTCCTCAATTGAATATGATCTGACCATGAAACAAGCAACTCATGGGATTCCCGATCAACTTCGACCTATTATTATTCCGCGTATTTTTACTGAAAAGTACCAACAAGTCAATTGCATGAAAAGATATTTTACAGACGGGTCCCGTCTCAATGGATCCACTGGCTTCGGTGTCTTCAATGAAAACTCTAGCGCCTTCCGCAAACTTCAGGAACCTTGTTCCGTTTTTGTTGCTGAGCTGGCAGCAATCAACTTCGCATTGGGGATGATTTCCAACATGCCCGCAGACCATTACTTCATCTTCACGGATAGTCTCAGTTCGATTGAGGCTATTCGGTCGATGAAACAAGGTAGGCACTCATCTTATTTCCTTTCAAAGGTAAGGGAGCAGATGTGTGTGCTGGTCGAAAGATCATATATGATTACCTTTGTATGGGTCCCCTCACATTGCTCAATCCCAGGCAATGAGAAGGCGGACTCTCTCGCAAAGGTGGGTGCGCAGGAAGGCGAATTGTATGACAGGCAAATTTCACACGATGAATTTTACCATTTAGTGCGTCAGAGTACCCTTTCGAGTTGGCAAACCGATTGGGACACTGGAAATCTTGGACGGTGGTTACATTCAATTATTCCTAATGTTTCTTCGAGAGCGTGGTTTAAAGGCTTGGGCTTAAGTCGTGACTTCATTCGCGTGATGAGTAGACTTATGTCCAACCACTACTCGCTAGATGCTCATCTCAATAGTATAAACCTCGTGGACAGCAACATCTGTCGGTGTGGAAACGGTTACGATGACATCGAACACGCAGTTTGGCAATGTACGGATAATGACGCCGCCAGAGAGCGGCTTTTGAATACCCTCGAGGCCCAAGGAAGACAACCCTATGTTCCTATCAGAGACGTGTTGGCAACCCGTGATCTCTGCTATATGCAGTCCGCTTATGTCTTTCTTCAAATGTCTAGTATAAGAATTTAATTCCTTTTGTCTTTTGTCTCTCTTTAGTAGTTTTTGTTTGTCTTGTCCCCCCGTCTCGATGAGTCTCATCGTCGCCCACTGGTCACCCACCATAGCCGGTCGAACTCCGGACGAAGCTAGAACAGCACTACCGTTCATACTGGCGACAACGGTCTGATGAGACAACGAAACCCTACCCAAGCTCCTGATCCTATCCTTCGAAAATGTACCCTTCTAACCTCGAGTAAGCCGCGAGTAATTGGCCCAACTCCTACTATACATAGAATTAAGTGAATTTTGTTACACACAGTGAACAATGAATTATTGGCTCCGTAAAGCTAACGCGATTGAGCCTTCCAAATAAACGAACTAGATAAAAAAAAACTAATTAACCGGGGACCAACGGCTTTACTTCCCTTCCGAAGGATGATCAGTGAAAAAGAAAACAAAACATAAAAAAATTGGCCATATTATTTCCGGAGTGATTTGAGATTTGGGCGTAATTGCATTTGTAAACAAATACGTCAATCACCGATTTCTCGCGAATAAAAGCTCAATCTCGAAAAGTAATAACACTATGAGGTAGAGGAATGATTCATCTATCATTTGGTATAGTTTATTTGTGAGTTTGAGCTTTTATTCAAGAGAAACCAGTAATTGGCGTGTTTGTTTTCAAAAGCAATTGCGCCCAAATCTCAAATCACTCCGGAGTTTTGAATCAATAAACATATTTTTATTTCTACTGCGTGAATTGTCAGACTTCATAAAATAAATATGATTGAATCAACAAGAAATCTCTTTTAAAAACAAACATATTTTTGTTGTTGACCCAGCTGCCAAATTTGACAGCTTACGTCAAAACCATGAAAGCTCTTGTAAATTCGAAAAGATTTTCTTTTTGATTTAACAATCCATGGGTTTTGAGGAACAAAAATACTGGATTGTTGACACAATAATGATTTCTTTTTGCAGCCAAAACAAAATGAAATTCTTATTGATTTTACGTCAAATACTATTACGTTTAAAATATTTTTTCTGCGTGTTTATGGTGTTGCGCCCTTTCTAGATGTTTCGCTAGATGCATACGCGAATCCACCCTTGCAGAGAAACAACATTACCACTGACGTTCTGTAATTTGCGCATCATCACGGAGAAGAATGAGTCTAATTTGAAACAACCAAAAATATGGTTGAAGTTCAAACTAATATTCTTGTTGACTCAAAGTCAATATTTGTTTGTTGCAAACCAGTGAGTTAATTTGAAATAAACGACTTTATCACCTGGTTTCTACCCATATAATCGCACTGCATCAACATAATTTTTGGTTGATTCAAACTAAGGGTATAGTTAGTTTCAAACCTAAACAGATTTGTTTGAACCCAAAACTTAGGTTGTTAGATACGTATTATTATTAACTGTTTCCTTAGTTTGAATCAACGTAGATGTTAGGTATAAACAAACTAAATTTTAGGTTGGGTAAATACCAACCTTAACGTTAACGAACATTATCAATCCTATGAAATGCAACATAGTGTCCCGTGATTCTCAGCTTATTAATTTGCATAAGGTAGGTAAATGGCACCACATATTTACGAAAATGTAACTATTACAAAACTTAGAAGAGAAACAGAAATGTAAAAGATAAAAACGTTATTGTATTTGCCAAGGAATATCTCATGCCTAATTAATAAAATAAATCCCAGTAAAATCTTCAAAATCTGTACAAGATTTGTACTGGCGGTGAACGCACAACTGTCCATGATCTATGTAATACGTAATAATTTTGCTTCCATCGGCAGTCTAAATGTATGCAAGAAAACACTAAAATAAAGCAGGGGTAATAAAAAAAACATTTAATTCCAATAAATGTGTTGGTTGTATGAAACGATATCGTTGGTTACTTCTAGCATTTCGTTGTTTATTTCAACCAACGAGTTAGTATTGAACTAAACTTTGTTTGGAATAAACTATATGATTTGTTTGAATTTACCTATGTTTTATCAGCTGTCAAAATCAAACAATCAACATTATGGTTATTTAAAACAAATGTTTGTTGAATTTAGGTTGGAAACAGAAACAATAAACAACCTCACATTTTAGTTTATTTCAAACATCAAAGTTTGTCAGGGTAAACTAAAAATATGTTTGTGCAATTTTCAACATGGAAATTTGGTTGAAGCAACCTAAAATATGGTTGTTTTTACCATACTTTTCTCTCCGTGATATTAATAAAAACACGTTGTTCAAAGTACGCGGTCGTGTCATAGAGGTAACTCTAAGACTAGTAGGTCGTGTATAGTTTCATTCTGTCCGATTATCCTGGTTAAACCTGTCCGTCTGGTTCCGTCGGTTGATTGTCCGCCAAGAGGTTATGGCAACAATCAATCAAAACTAACGATTTTAAATTGGCTCACTACTTGACTAGCCTATTGGTCCCAAGCAAACGATTCCTATATTTCGAGGGGTGCATCGATTAGCTTGGGACCGACGATAGTACCAGAGCTGAGCCAAAAAGTTGAGCACGTTATTTCGGGACCTTCTAGTCTTAGAGTTACCTCTATGGTTATGGGCCCAGTCTAATTCGTGATTGCGGAATTCGGTTCGTACGCGAGAAAAGTTGTGGAACGGTTCGTGTATTTGTGGCTTCGAGCATCGGCTGGTGGATTCCTGTAAGCGACAAAATGGCGGATTCGCAGAGGTTTGCGATGCAAAAATTAAACAACCACAACTACCAGTCGTGGAAGTTTAAGATGGAGATGCTGCTGATCCGGGAGGATACATGGCAGGACATTTCAAATCCATGGGAGAACCAAGTGACTGAAGCGTGGATGAAAGCGGATGCAAAAGCTCGGGCGACAATCGGGCTCTTCATTGAAGACGACCAGACGAGCCTAGTGCGCAGTTGTGCAACTGCGAAGGAGGCATGGAATGCCTTGAAAACGTACCACGACAAGGGATCGGAGGTGTATCTCTTGAAAAAGCTGACGCACTTGGAACTCAAGGACAGCGGCGATATGGAGCAACATTTGCAGACGTTTTCCGATTTGCTGCAACGGATCGTGGACGTTGGCGATGCAATGTTGTTGTGCTCGCTGCGGGACTCGTATGATTTCCTTACGATGGCATTGGAACAACGGCCACGAGAAGAATTGACACTTCAACTTGTGAAATCCAAGCTGTTATCAGAGGCAGAAAAACGCCGAGAGCGCAGTGGAGGTGCCAATTCGAGCAGTGGACAAGCGTTGTGGGTGGAACATCGTCGCCGACGAGTGCGTGGTGCTGGTGGAAATAAGCAAACAGAAACGCGATCTTGTTTCCAGTGTAAACAACCGGGGCACCTGAAGAAAGATTGCCCAAATGTTGCAGCTGCCGAATCAGGGAAAAAGCCGGCGAAGAAGAAGCCGGAAGAACCGAAAGCCAAGCAAGCACAAGCAGTTTCCGAGGGACCACTGGCGTGGATGGTGGGAAAAGCTGAGCCAACAAGCTGGTTCATCGACAGTGGTGCTTCTCGGCATATGTCGGGAAACGAAAAGTTTTTCAAGGAGCTGGAGAAGACCGGCGGAACAACTGTGATGTTAGCTGACGGCGAGAGAGCTGAGGTAGCTGGAACTGGCCGTGGAATCATTGTCGGTGTGACCGATACAGGGGAACCGATAATCAACGAGTTGAGTGAGGTGTTGTATGTGCCGAAACTTACATCATTGTCATTTTTTTTATGCATTTCAGTTTTGAGTAGAGTGAAAGAGATAGAACCAAAACATTCTAATACATTTGGTGAAAATGCTAGTACAATCCAGTAGTAGTGTTTCCATGTGGTACAATCTAGTAGTAGTGGTGTTGCCATGTGGTACACTGAAAAATTGAAATAGCAGGTTAGTCACCAATGTTTTCGAGCCGCTCCGTCTGTCACTTCGTTTGTGATGGAAGTTTGTATCGTTTGTGTATTTCGGAGCAAGCGATGATTAGTTTCCAGACGGCGCACACGTCGCATTGTCTGCATACATGGCACAGACGGCTAGGCCACCGAGATCCCGATGTGGTTCGTTCGATTCATGCAAATAAGCTAGCAGCTGGTGGATTGTGGCATACGCACTGTGTGTCAATGTTGTCTCGAAGGCAAAATGGCAAGAGCTCCGTTCCCGAAGAGTTTCGATAGAGGTTCGAAGGAGAAGTTGGACATCGTACACGCCGATCTTAGTGGACCGATGATGTGCACGCCGAATGGAAACCAGTATTTCCTTTGTTTGGTTGATGACCATACACGAATGGCTTTCGTGTACCTTTTGAGGAAGAAGTGCCACGTCGAAGATCATGGACTTCATTTGCTTCTGCAGGACGCAGATCGGCAAGACACTCCGAGTTTTGCAGTGGTGGTGGAGGTGAGTTTATCAGCATGGATTTGCAGGAATACCTCCGGGCAGAGGGTGTAGTGAGCCAGTTCAGCGCACCCTACTCGCCACAGCAAAATGGGGTGGTAGAAAGGCGGAACCGATACCTGAAAGAGATGGCGCTCTGTATGTTGTTGGAGGCAAACCTGGACCAGAAGTACTGGGGTGAGGCGATTCTAACAGCGACCTACATTCAGAATCGAGTACCTTCTAGGTCCATCGGAATGAGCCCCTATGAGAAATGGTACGGAAGACTTCCGTCGTATGAGCACTTCCGGATCTTCGGCTGTGATGCGTGCCCTAATAAAAGAGTACCATACACTAACGATATCATAGATGGTACGACCATATCCCATAAAGGTCCGAATTGGTGGTTAGGCGCTTCTTATGGTTATTGTTTATGCGGGTGGGTGCATATTCCAGCTGAGACGCGTAAGAAAATGGAACCTAAAGCGCGAAAACTGGTGTTTGTAGGCTACTCCAACGAGCATAAGACCTATAGGCTGCTGGATACGGGTTCGGGACGAATCACCATCAGCCGGGATGTGAAGTTCCTGGAAGATTGGCGCATGGATAGTGAAAGCGGTGCCGATCGGAAGCTGGAAGTTACTGAATCGACAGTCGAGTTGGAGGCACTACCGGTTCCGGAAATCACGCGTGAAGTGGCACCTGTGTCTGAATCCGAAGAAGAACCTGAAGTTGAAGAAGACTTTGATGGATATGAATCGGCTGAAGATCTGTATCACGGTGAAGATATTCCTGTTCCGGAGGAAGAAAATCAGCGGAAAAATCGTCGGAAGCAAGTGGTTGTATAAGAAAAAGATGGACGCGGACGGAAAGGTTGAGCGAATGAAGGCCAGACTCGTAGCGCAAGGATGCAGTCAGCGCTTTGGGTCTGATTACGAGGACATATTTGCTCCTGTGGCGATGTGTTCTACCTTTCGTGTGCTGTTGACTTTTGCGGGCCATCGGAAGATGTACGTAAAACACCTAGACATAAAATCTGCATACCTGTATGGAAAGCTGGATGAGATGGAGTTCATGAGGCAACCTACGGGGTACAAGGTGCCTGGATATGAGAAGAAAGTGTGCAGATTAAAGCGGAGCATTTACGGCTTGAAACAAGCTGCAAGAGTTTGGCACAAGACGCTTACGGATATACTGAAGCAGCTTGGTTCCGAACAGTGCAGTTTCGATTCGTGCCTTTATCGGAAGCGTATTGGTGAGAACGGGTGGATGTAAATCCTCATATATGTGGATGACTTGCTATTGTGCTGCACACATGGGGAGGAAATCGACCAGGTCGAGCAAGCTTTGCAAGATCGACTGAAGATTACAAGGCTGGGAGATATCAGGAGCTTCTTAGGTATTCGTGTGCGAAAGAATGCGGAAGGTTTCTTTGTGATTTCCCAGAGTGGTTTCATCAGAAGAGTTGCGACACGATTCGGGTTGGACAACTCTAAAGGGTCGAATTACCCAATGGATCCGGGATACTATAAGGTGACCGAGGGTAGCCCGAAGATGAAAAGCAACGAAGAATATCGCAAGTTAATCGGTTGCCTGCTATACCTGTCTATCAACAGCCGTCCAGATGTCGCAGCGGCAGTTGGAATATTGAGCCGGAAAGTTAGTTTCCTGTGACGGACTGGACCGAAGCCAAACGTATTGTACGCTACCTGCTACACACGGTTGACTACGGATTGACGCTTGGAAGGAGTGATTGTGAGCTACTGTTGTCAGGATATTGTGATGCGGATTGGGCTGGCGACAGCACTTACCGTAAATCCTGTACCGGCTACATGTTGAGTCTAGGAGGAGGAACCGTGACTTGGGTGAGCCGAAAACAGAGCTGTGTGGCCATGTCTACCATGGAGGTCAAACATGTGGCCCTCTTAGAGGCTACGCAAGAGGTTGTTTGGTTGCGGCGTTTGCTAACTGAACTGAACGAGAATCAACGGTGGCCGACAGTTATTTTCGAAGATAGCAGGAGTTGCCTAGATTTCGTCGCATTGGATCAGCAGAAGAAAAGGTCGAAACACATTGACACGCGGTACCACTACACCAGGAACTGCTGTTCTTCTGGTGATATCGAGCTGCAGTACTGTGCATCGGAGTATATGGTTGCGGTTATCTTGACCAAGCCGCTCGGGTCAACAAAGGTCAAAAGATTCGCTACGAAGATGGGATTGGCAACCGTGCCGATCGAGGAGGAGATTGTTGAGGAGACTCGGGGTTACATTCGCGAGGAGGAGTGTTGCGCCCTTTCTAGATGTTACACTAGACGCATACGCGAATCCATCCCTGCAGCGAGGGGGACGACTCTATCTACGATGCAGAAACGATTGTGTTTTGCTGCGCGCACGCTGAGTAGATAGAAAGAAGATTGATGACGATTCTGAAGATTTCCTGCAAAAAGATGATGCGCGATGCAAGTAGATGCGACAAATGAAAGAAGATTTTTCGAAGATTGATTCGCTAGTTTGAGATTTGTTAAGCATCTAAACTTGAGATTTAGATGTGTCGCCCCTCTCACCCTGCAGAGAAACAACATTACCACTGACGTTCTGTAATTTGCGCATCATTAATAAAACACGTTGTTCAAAGTACGTGGTCGTGTATACCTTCATTCTGTCCGATTATCCTGGTTAAACCTGTCCGTCTGGTTCCGTCGGATGATTGTCCGCCAAGATATCGTACTTTAAAGTTCTGTCGGAACTTTATTTGAACTTTATGGAACTTGAAAGTTCTGTCGGGAATTTTTTCGAACTTTATGGAACTTGAAAGTTCTGTCGGAACTTTATTTGAACTTTATGGAACTTGAAGGTTCTGTTGGAACTTTATTTGAACTTTACGGAACTTGGAAGTGATTTTAATCGTTGAATGCGACCATCTTTCAAAAGCCTTTTTCTCTAAGAAACGCACACAAATGCAGTATTGGTTTGTTTACAATCTTTTGCTGCCGACTGCTCTAACAATTTCAGTCGAAAGAATTGTCAAAAACTGTTTTGAAACGCTTTTACAAAGCTCCAATCTTCTCTAGTGAGAGCGACTATTGTAGGCAACATCTTTTTATTCGGCAACCTTTCTATTTGAACTGCGTGTTAAACAACTGTTTTATCGGCAACTAGAAATCAGCAGCATTTTGTAGTGCGTGTGTTTCATTTCAAGAAAACCCTACTAGATTGATTTTTCTTAGTTGTTAAAATATAATCAAATTGAAGCTGAAAGCCTAAAGAATAATTTGAATGCATTCAGTAGTGTTTTCATAAGAAAATCCAGTAAAATCAGCGTTTCAATTTGGGTTGCCGAAAACAGTCTGTTATGCCGAAGCCATCATTTCCCCAACTTATTCAAATAAATTCAAAATTCTTCGTGTTTTAATAAGCCACTTTTCAACTGCAACTATTGTAAAAATACCAATATTCTTTTATTAAGCCAAAAATAGTTAATTTTAATATTAGCATTTATTTGTTGAGTCCATTCCCCGGGCCATGAATGCAAAAATAACTACCAACCATTCCCTCGTTTTCACCCGGACAAAAATTTAAACAATAACACTCAACTGTTCTCGTTTGATTCAGCTCTTTTCCGCGTTCGACGAAAATATTGATTTCAACATGAATTCAGGGAAATAAGTGCAAGATTTTCGAAAATCTTGAGACTTGAGGTAGGTAAGTACGCTGCAGTTGCTAAATAGAAACAGTTTTTCTTTTTTTTTTCCTTAATTTTTTTTCCATCGATCTTGTTTTCCGTACTGAGTACGAGACTTAATAAAATAAATATGATTGAATCAACACGAAATCTCTTTTAAAAACAAACATAAATGGTGATACGGTCAAAATTTGGTCAATATCAACTTGATTTATTTCTTTCAATTTTGCATTTAAAAAACCTGAACACCCCTCATTTTGAAGGTGTGTGTGTGTAGAATGTTGCTCCTATTTTGATTTTGGAATTCACTCTTCAGTTGTCAAAATGCCGTCCAAGCAAGAAGAGCAGCGTATCAAAATTTTGCTCGCGCATCGCGAAAATCCGAGCTACTTGCACGCAAAGTTGGCAAAATCGCTAAAAGTTGCCAAATCAACCGTTACAAATGTAATTAAAGTGTTTGGGGAACGTTTGTCGACAGCCAGGAAGTCTGGATCGGGGGGGAATCGAAAACCGGAAGCCGCTGAGACGACAAAGAGAGTTGCCGGTAGTTTCAAGCGAAACCCTAACCTCTCTCTTCGAGATGCCGCAAATAAGCTGGGTGTATCGTCTACAACCGTGCATCGAGCCAAAAAACGAGCCGGACTATCGACTTACAAGAAGGTAGTGACTCCAAATCGCGATGATAAACAAAATACGACGGCCAAAGCGCGATCCCGGAGGCTGTACACGACGATGCTGACGAAGTTTGACTGCGTGGTAATGGACGACGAAACCTACGTCAAAGCCGACTACAAGCAGCTTCCGGGACAGGAGTTTTATACGGCAAAAGGAAGGGGAAAGGTAGCAGATGTTTTCAAGCACATGAAACTGTCAAAGTTCGCAAAGAAATATCTGGTTTGGCAAGCCATCTGTACCTGTGGCTTGAAAAGCAGCATTTTCATAGCTTCCGGGACTGTCAACCAAGAAATTTACGTGAAAGAGTGTTTGAATAAACGTCTGCTGCCTTTCCTGAAGAAACACGGTTGTTCCGTACTATTTTGGCCGGATTTGGCATCTTGCCATTACGGTAAAAAGGCCATGGAGTGGTACGCCGCCAACAACGTGCAGGTGGTTCCCAAGGACAAGAACCCTCCCAACACGCCAGAGCTCCGCCCAATTGAGAAATACTGGGCTATTGTCAAGCGGAACCTAAAGAAGACCAAAAAAACTGCTAAGGGCGAGCAGCAGTTCAAGGCAAACTGGCTTTCTGCGGCGAAGAAGGTGGACAAGGTGGCTGTACAAAATCTGATGGCAGGGGTCAAGCGTAAGGCCCGGCAATTCGGATTTGGAAAAGCGGAAGCCTAACTGAATATTTTTCCTGAATTTTATACTAATTGAACTTGAAAAAGAAATTTAATTTGATTTTTTAAATAAACGATTTCACCGATTTACACGCGTTTTCCCTTGACCAAATTTTGATCGTATCACCCTTTATTTTTTTTTTGTTGACCCAGCTGCCAAACCAAAAACCATGAAACCTTTTGTTAATTCGAAAAGATTTAACAATCGATGGGTTTTGAGAAACAAAAATACTGGATTGTAGAAACAATAATGATTTCTTTTTGCAGCCAAAACAAAATAAAATTCTTATTAATTTTACGTCAAATATTATTACGTTTAAAAAAAATTTCTGCCTGTTAGTTTCCACCGGTTGCTATAACTCTTACTCGCCTCCAAATAAAGTTTTTTTTTTGCAAACAATTTTCTGTCCGTGAATGATTTCAAATTGGCTCACTACTTGACTAGCGTATTGATCTCAAGTAAATCGATTAACGTACCCCATTCTAGTCGAAATTCTAGTACTAAACTATGTTTGTTTTGATTCGCTATGCAAGTTTGACAGATAAAATGAGGGGTTCATCGATTTTCCTATGTGTCCAGGGGTGCACCGATTAGCTTGGGACCGAGGAGAGTACCAGAGCTGAGCCAAAAAGTTGAGCACGTTTCTTCGGAACCTTCTAGTATAATGGTTATAGCCATTAAAAAAAACTGGAAATCCGCATCAGATCATAACTAGTATCGTCTCATCGCGATGTTATCAACAATCAATAAGAAACTAACGATTTTAAATTGCCTCACTACTTGACTAGCCTATATTGGTCCCAAGCAAACGATTAACGTACCCTATTCTAGTCAAAATTCTAATACTACACAATGTTTGTTTTGATTCGCTTTGAAAGTATGACAGATAAAATGAGGGGCTATTGGATTTTCCTATGTTTCGAGGGGTGAATCGATTAGCTTGGGACCGAAGATAGTACCAGAGCTGAGTAAAAAAGTTGAGCACGGTTCTTCGTGACCTTCTAGTCTTATACGCAGAAAAAAATATTTTAAACGTAATAATATTTCTCGATAACTTTTTCAAAGGGACGTATCAGCTTTTGTAAACAATGTATTTGATCGTCGATTTGGCGTAACTGGTAGCTCGAACACACTTGCTAACACCACTATCAGGTAGGGGAAATTTTCCCCTATCTGATGGTAGTATTGGCATGCGTGGGCGAGCTACCAGTTACGCCAAATCGACGATCAAATGCATTGTTTACAAAAGCTGATACGTCCCTTCGAAAAAGTTATCGAGATTTGAAGTAAAATTTAATAAGAATTTCATTTTGTTTTGGCTGCAAAAAGAAATCATTATTATTTCAACAATCCAGTATCTTTGTTTCTAAAACCCCATGGATTGTTAAATCAAAATGAAAATCTTTTCGAATTTACAAGAGCTTTCATGGTTTTGACGTAAGCTGTCAAATTTGGCAGCTTGGTCAACAACAAAATATGTTTGTTTTTAAAAGAGATTTCTTGTTGATTCAATCATATTTATTTTATTAAGCCTGAAAATATACGCAGTAGAAATAAAAATATGTTTATTGATTCAATATTTAATAATTTGCGATTATTTTTATGTTTTGTTATCTTTTTGTAATAAACAGAATTACAATTGAATTTAAAATAAAACCTTTCTGAGGCATAAATCTCTCCGGTTCATGAGTTAATGGGTCGATAGGTAAGGTCCAGGTGTGCGAGCGACCTTCCTGGCGTTGGGAGCATTTGTACTCAGTACTGACAACAAGATCGACGAAAAAAAAATCAAGGAAAAAAAAGAAAACTGTTTATATTTAGCAACTGCAGCATACTTACTTACCTCAAGTCTCAAGATTGTCGGAAATCTTGCACTTTTTTCCCGAAATTCACTATTAAAAACAATATCACGTCGAACGCAGAAAAGAGCTTCTTCTTCTTCTTCTTCTTCTTCTTCTTCTTCTTCTTCTTCTTCTTCTTCTTTCCTTTATTTCACGTCGGTCTCTGTTCCGCAATCTAGTGCCAATCACCGACGGACATCGATTGCCATCCATTGACGGCAATCGAATGTGCAGGAAGACAGCTTCCACACCTGCGTAGGATAGCGCACCTTTTCAACCACACATGGGCCGGGACCAACGGCTTTACTTCCCTTCCGAAGGAAGACGTGACCAGAGATTTTTTATGCCTCAGAAAAATCCCACCGACCTCGGCTGGGATAGAACCCAGACCCATTGGGGTGTTAGAAAGCAGTCACGCTTACCACTACACCACCGGCGCCGGCAAGGAAAAGAGCTGAATCAAACGAGAACAGTTTTGTGTTATTGTTTACATTTTTGTCCGGGAACGAGGGAATGGTTGGTAGTTATTTTTTCATTCATGGCCCGGGGAACAGACACAACAAATAAATACTAAATTCAAATTAACTATTGTTGGCTCAATAAAAGAATATTGTTATATTTACAATAGTTGCAGTTGAAGAGTGGCTTATCAAAACAAAAAGAATCTTATTTTGAATTTATTTGAATAAGTATTATCGAAACAATAAAATGCAATATAATTTCAATCGGATTTGTTTGTTTAAATACAAATAAAGTTTTTTTTTTGGTCCAATCCAAATAATTTTCTGTCCGTGTAGAGTTACCTCTATGATGTTATCGTGCATTGGAAAATTGTTGGAGAAAATGATCCTTTTTTGCCTGGACAAATGGGTTGAGATGAACCACCTACTCTCAGATACTCAATTTGGTTTTCGTAGGGTCAGGGGAACGAACGACTGTCTCGCGTTGGATTCCTCAGAAATTCAGTTGGCTTTTGCTAAAAATGAACAAATGACTTCTGTGTTCTTGGATATTAAGGGGGCTTTTGATTCAGTATCGATTGAAGTCCTTTCAGACAAACTCCACGCTTGTGGCTTACTCCATTAATTAATAACTTTTTGCACAATTTGCTGCCAGAGAAACATATGTGTTTTTCTCATGGAAACTTTGCAGCTTCTCGAGGGCTCATGTTTAAGCCCCCTTTTGTATAATTTCTACGTTAGAGAAATTGACAATTGTCTAAGTGACAACTGCACGTTGAGACAACTTGCAGATGACGACGTAGTGTCTATAACAGGGCCCAAAGGGGTCGACATGCAAAGGCCCTTATAGGATACCTTAGACAATTTGTCTACTTGGGCTATCCCAAGTGGGTAGATTTTTCTAGGAAGCTTAGCGCAGCACAACCGAAGCTTCAACTTTTGGGTAAGTCGATCACTCATTCCATGTCTTTCAAATATCTTGGGATCTGGATCGATTTAAAATGCATCTGGAGATCCCACATTGAGTATCTGAGACGAAAATGCCAACAAATTATCAATTTTCTCCGAACAATTACCGGAACGTGGTGGGGAGCTCATCCGCAAGATCTTCTAACGTTGTACCGGACAACGATTTTATCGGTTTTAGAGTACGGTAGTTTTTGCTTCCAGTCGGCGACTAAAATACATACCTTAAAACTGGAACGTATCCAGTATCGTTGTCTTCGTATCGCGTTAGGATGCATGCACTCGACTATCACGATGAGTCTTGAAGTGTTGTCGGGCATGTTGCCACTCTCTGATTGGTTTTCGGAATTGTCCCTCAGGCTCCTCAACCGTTGTGAAGTTATGAACCCACTGGGGCGACCCCGGCGTAGTGGTTAACATCCATACCTCTCACGCCAAAGTCACGAGTTCAAATCTCACCCCCGGACAAGTCACGAATGACCCAAGATATTTTTTCTGCGTATAAGACCCAAGTGACTATAATAAAAAAAAAAAAAAAAAAAATACTGGTAATTGAAAACTTTGAAGCTTCTTGAGCTAAACCCTCCAATTCCTTTTTATGTCACTGTACTACGTGTACATAACACAGGATGTCAGCCCTTCACAGCATAATCCTCATCATGTATGCTTCTCCGACTTCGGAAATTTAGTTAGTTTTTATTTATCTATGACGCAAGAGATTCGCGGAATCCAAGAACATCATCGTTCCATGATTGTTCCATCATTATACAATGCAAATTTTGGCCAAGTTGATTCCGCAAGATCGTGCTTCACAGATGGATCACTAATAGAGGCGTCCGCTGGATTTGGTATTTATAACGCTAGAAACTATCGCCTTACTTTATTTTTACGGATAGTCTCAGGCTATTCGCTCCATGGTAAAGCACTCCTCGTATTTTCTCATGAAAATACGAGTGCTTCCAAGTGCTTTATCTTTAAGATCTTTTGTCATCACCTTTGCATGGGTCCCATCTCATTGCTCGATTCCGGGCAATGAGAAGGCGGACTCACTTGTTAAGGTGGGCGCTTAGAAGGCGATATTTAGGAGCTTCAAATCGAGCTTCAAATCGCCTACAATGAATTTTTCTTCATTTCAACAGTAGCTGGCAAAATAAATGGAGTGAAGGGAGTTTGGGACGATGGCTATACTTGATCATCCCTAAGGTGTCGAAGAGTCCTTGGTTCAAGGGGTTGGAGGTGGGTCGAGACTTCATACGTCTGATGTCTCGCCTCATGTACAATCACTATTCGTTAAATGCTCACTTGTTCCGTGTTGGGTTGGGGGATAGCAATCTCTGTGAATGTTGGCAAGGTTATCAAGACGCCAATTACATTATTTGGTCTTTTGTTGAGCATTTTGGAGTCAAATCTGAGCTTACGATTCCCTTCAGGCTCGAGGTAGACAACCAGTTTGGGATATTTTGGCTAGAAGTGAGCTGGAGTTTATGAAAGTCATATATTTTTACTTTAAGAATATTAACCTTCCCAAGCTAATCGATTCACCCCTCGAAACATAGGAAAAACCAATAACCCCTCATTTTATCTGTCAAACTTTCATAGCGAATCAAAACAAACATAGTGTAGTACTAGAATTTTAACTATAATGGGGTATGCTAACCGATTAGCTTGGCACCAATAGGCTAGTCAAGTAGTGAGCCAATATAAAATCATTAGTTTCTAACGGTTGGTAGTACCACAAACGAAGTGACAGACGGAGCGGCTCGAAAACTTTGGTGACTAACCTTCTATTTCAATTTTTCAGTGTACCACATGGCAACACCACTACTACTGGATTGTACCACATGGCAACACTACTACTGGATTGTACTAGCATTATCACCAAATGTATTAGAATGTTTTGGTTCTATTTCTTTCACTCTACTCAAAACTGAAATGCATAAAAAAATGACAAAATGATACACTCTTTGCACACTGTCAAAGAATCATTGTACACAAAATCAACTTTGTTCAAATCAAAACAAAAAAATTAACCCATCTGGTGAATGATGGCACAAGCTTCCAAGAAAATTCTATTACAGTGAACCACATTACTTTAATGGATTTCTTCGCGAGTTAGTCGTCTGTTGCTTCGTTTGTGGTAGTACTCCTCTAAGACTAGAAGGTCTCGAAGAAACGTGCTCAACTTTTTGGCTAAGCTCTGGTACTCTCTTCTGTCCCAAGCTAATCGATGCACCCCTCGAAACATAGGGAACTCCACGAACCCCTCATTTTATCGGTCAAACTTGCATACACACTTAGAAAAAATCACCGACTTCGGTAATTTACCGAACGATCGGTAACGTTTACCGATGTGCATTGCTTGATTTGTAGTCGACTTTACCGGAGAACTGTAATTTTGAGGGCGATATGCAAATCGAAAATTACCGAGAAATTGTAATTTTTTGAAACGGTAACCGACTCAACTGTAATTTGCTTTAATATTGTTTCAAGGTGGCGGTCACTGCAACCCATTGCAAATTGCTCCACTAATGAACAAAAACAAGTTTTTGTCGGGTGGATTCGGCGCTACACTGAAAACAGCGAAGCATTGGATAAAGATTCCAAATGCTGTTTTCAAATCGTCGCCAACTGGAATGGAACTTGGACCGACAGGAAAAACAAGCAACAACATCGCCCATCTCTAATCGATATTTATTTAGAAAACGAAAGTTAATTACTTTCAGAAAATATCTGTACGATTCGCTCATCTTGGTGTTGCATAAGAGCCTCTTTTTATTTTTCACAAGCCTGAACGCTTTTAAAGTCGATCGAAAATAACAATATGGTGCATTTGACGTTTGCCGAGACCGTTACCGAACCCAGTAATGGAACGCTTTGTTTACCGAAGCTTCAGTAAAATATTTCACCGAAGTCAGTGATGAAGCTGATTTACAGACCTGCCGGTAAAAATGTTTACCGTTTTCGTTAAATTAAAATAAAATTACCGAAATTCGGTCATTTTATTTACAGTTTTCAGCAAAAAAAGCGAGAAAATACCGAAACATCTGTAATTTTTAGCATTGCCGATCTAAGACGGTAATTTTTTTTACCGAACTCAGGGTCTCTGTTTAAGCACAAACGAAGTGACAGACGACTTACTGGCGAAGAAATCCATTTAAATAATGTGGTTCACTGTAATAGAATTTTCTTGGAAGCTTGTGCCATCATCCACCAGATGGGTTAATTTTTTTGTTTTGATTTGAACAAAGTTGATTTTGTGTACAATGATTCTTTGACAGTGTGCAAAGAGTGCGTATCATTTTGTCATTTTTTATGCATTTCAGTTTTGAGTAGAGTGAAAGAGATAGAACCAAAATATTCTAGTACATTTAGTGAAAATGCTAGTTCAATCCAATAGTAGTGTTGTCATGTGGTACAATCCAGTAGTAGTGGTGTTGCCATGTGGTACACTGAAAAATTGCAATAGAAGGTTAGTCACCAAAGTTTTCGAGCCGCTCCGTCTGTCACTTCGTTTGTGGTTTAAGTGTGTAGCGAATCAAAACAAACATAGTGTAGTACTAGAATTTCGCCTAGAATAGGTTACTTTAATCGATTTGCTTGGAACCAAAAGGCTAGTCAAGTAGTGAGCCAATTTTAAATCGTTAGTTTCCACCGGTTGGTTGTTATGGTACAAACTAACGTTTTATAATTGACTCACTACTTGACTAACCCAGTAGTCCCAAGCAAATTGATTAACGTACCCCACTCTTTTCTCAAAAACTTATATCCTTATGCTAAAAGGTAAAGAAATATACGAAGCTTGAATTTGACCTATAATATACAACAATCTAGTGCTGGATATTGGGTACACAGTACACCAATATTCACTCAATAACCTTGCACTCAATTAGGACAAATATATATTACAAGAACACACACTGAGAAAAAAAAAACAGGTCGGAAAATAGAAGATTTAGAAAAAAATAAAAAGCTGAATTCTCTTTACACATAAAGTAAAAATAGAATTGAAATGCACCTGGTGAAAGAAGCAGAATAGAAAATACAATAAGACCCAAAACTGCGGCTATTACTAAAAGAGCAATGAAAATTCCTCTCCAATTTCTTTTTTCGGAAGAAGAAACAGTTAGCTCCTATATGAGAAAAGTATACCAAAATAGAACTCATCATTATCACTTTTACTTCATGTACGGTTTTAGAGTATGCATAGATGCATCTAGTTAAGTATTCGCTAGTAAATTAACGCCTGTCAATGGCGATGTTACCTCAAACTGTGAGTCCTTTTTATTTCTAACATTTGCATGTCCCGTGCTTTGAACAGTATTCATTACTGCACACCTTCGATACAGCAAAAATCACTCATCAATCTGCTACCGATAGAAAAAAAAACAGCACTTTTATGTAGTACCTGTTTTAATCCTTTGAATTAAAATTCCTCAAAATGTTTAACTACAATTCACTTTCACTCCCTGATTGCTTAAAATTCCATAGCTTTGTTGTTGAAAGTAATCACACTTCTTTTCTGCGTCTGAAGTTGATTTAGCAAAAACAAATCCTAATAATCCTGAACGTAGTTGCTCCGGCACTTTACGCATTTTGATATCCTCTTCAATCTCGAAAAAAAAACTCGTCCTTTTGAGCCTCGAGCTGTCCTTGTTTTATATCATGCTTTGAACACTTGTTTTTATCAAAAAATTTAAGTGAACCATATTATTTCCCGAACTTTGCATCATTATTTAACAAAATAAAGTTATAAAACCGAATCCTTCTGGTGCAAAGTATCTATTAACTTCAGAATCATAGCGGAACAACAACGAACTCACTGCGGTGCTATCTCGAAAAAATCGTCATGCGTGATAAGATGCCTTGGATGTCTTTCATATTAAACTTCTCTCGGCGAGCGGAGGCGAACATCAAATTTACGAGAAAGAGCGTAGTAGTGGCCATCATAGTTGTGCTCTCCTATAGGTACTGCTAGCATGAAAAGCATAACATTTGGATAATTGAATATAGAACAAGAGAGCCCAACAATTATTGTAAACGAATGAACCCATGCTGCCAAAATCTCGGCCAATGTGCAGTTTACACCCCTTTAACCCATTCATGGCGGCAATAAAAAAATGAATCAATAGATGTTGCTAGAAGTATATACAGACACTCATGTAAGAGAAAGAGTGGATAGTAGGGGTAAGTGCAACACCTTAACGAATAGGTATTACATGTCGTGAATTTTATACGAGTTTTTATACCGAATTGCAAGTTTTTTTAAATGGTCTCTTTAAAGAAAACACTGAAACCGAACTGTACACGAACAGAAAATAGTTTGCATTGAACTAAAAAGAACTTTAATTGTATTTAAACAAACAATTCCGGTTGAAATTATATTGTATTTTGTTGTTTCAATAATACTTATTCATATAAATTCAAAATAGGATTCTTTTTGTTTTAATAAGCCACTTTTCAACTGCAACTATTGTAAAAATAACAATATTCTATTATTAAGCCAACAATAGTTAATTTTAATATAGCATTTATTTGCTGTCTATTCCCCGGGCTATGAATGCAAAAATAACTACCAACTATTCCCTCATTTTCACCCGGACAAAAATGTAAACAAAAACAAAACTTGTGAATTTCGGAAAATATGTGCAAAATTTCCGAAAATCTTGAGACTTGAGGTAAGTAAGTATGCTGCAGTTCGAGCTGCAGTTGCTAAATATAATCAATTTTCTGTTTTTTTCCTTGATTTTTTTCCCTCGATCATGTTTTTCGTACTGAGTACCAATGCGCCCGACGCCAGGAAGGCAGCTCCCACACCTGGACCCTACATATCAACCCATCAACTAATGAGCCGGGGACCAACGGCTTTACTTCCCTTCCGAAGGATAATCAGTGAAAAAAAAACAAAACATAAAAAAAAATTGGCCGAATCAATAAACATATTTTTATTTCTACCGCGTGAATTATCAGACTTCATATAATATTTATTTTTTTTTAATAATTCGTTTATTTTTCCAGGCTCATTTGCTGTAGCTTTGCGGAGCCAATATTCATTGTTTAGATAACAAAATTACTTAAAACTAACGTTAGTAAAGCGGGGGCCGATTACTCGCGGCTATCTCGAGGTTAGGGGTAACAAATTGTAACAAATGGATGGCAGGGTAGGGATTGTGAACACAAGGTTTGGAGAGCAATGTGCTCTTGATCTCGAACTAGGCGACACTCTGATGAAAAAGACAAACATGGAGGTACACCGATGGGTAGCTAACAACTTGGGAGAACACAAGATGACACTAACTTCTAAATCCTCAAATCTATCCGTTTTAAAAACACATAAATTAAATTCAAATAGTCGAGATCTCGGCTCGCCAAGACATCTCTAACGGGTATCGCGGGTTGTTTTCCTCGGGCCCTGAGGGATGTGGATAAATCAGATCTGGCAACACGGTGTAGGGTACACGACCAAACAACATGCTCGATATCGTGATAACCACTGCCACACGCACATAAATTGCTGCCTGAGAGCCCAATTCGATAGAAGTGCGAGTCTAACGAGCAGTGATTGGACATAAGCCTTGATATAACGCGTATAAAGTCGCGGCTCATGTCCAACCCTTTGAACCATGGTTTGTTCGACACCTGTGGGAGAATAGAATGTAACCATCTTCCCAATTCACCATCATTCCATTTTTGTTGCCAACTGATGAGGACTTGCTGGCGAGCAATGGAGAAAAATTCGTTGAAGGCGATTTGTCGCTCAAAAATATCGCCTTCCGCTATGCCCACCTTAGCCAATGAGTCCGCTTTCTCATTACCCGGAATTGAGCAATGAGATGGGACCCAAGCTAAGGTGATAGTATAGGAGCAGTTAGATAAAGCACTCAGTTTAGTTCGTATTTCAGGCAGGAAATACGAGGCGTGCTTCATCGGCCTCATTGAACGAATAGCCTCCAATGAGCTAAGACTATCCGTAAAAATGAAATAATGGTCAGAAGGTAGTGAGGCAATTCGCTCTACTGCGTAAAATATAGCTGCGAGTTCCGCAACGTATACGGAGCATGGTTTCTGCAGTTTATAGGAGGCGCTATGAAATTGATTAAATACACCAAATCCAGTGGAAGCATTTATGGTTGACCCATCTGTGAAAAATCTTTTATCGTTACTTACATGGTGGTACTTGATTGCAAAAATTGAGGGAACAACCATCGACCGATGGTGATCTGGTATTCCATGGATTTCTTGCATCATGGTCTGATCAAAATTTACAGAGGAACTATAGAAGGCTTGAAAGCAATCACGATTGGAGATTAATGAAGAAGGACCAACCTCCAGCGTCATGTACTCATAGTACAAACTCATGAATCTTGTTTGAGGATTTTGGTCGAGCAGCTTCTCAAAGTGTTCTATTACCAAAGGATTCAATACTTCACAACGGATGAGGAACCGGAAAGACAGCTCAGCGAAACGATCTGTCAGTGGGAGAACACCCGCGAGTACTTCGAGGCTCATCGTATGCGTCGAGTGCATACAGCCAAGCGCGATTCGGAGGCAACGGTATTGAACTCGTTGCAGCTTCAAGATATGTGTTTTCGCCGCGGATTGAAAGCAGAAGCTACCGTACTCTAGAACCGACAAGATGGTTGTTCGATACAACCTGATAAGATCTTCCGGGTGTGCTCCCCACCAAGTTCCGGTAATTGTACGAAGAAAATTGATTCTTTGTTGGCATTTTTGTTTTAGATACGCAATATGTTTTCCCCATGTGCATTTGGAATTGAACCAGACACCTAAATACTTGAAAGATATACTTTGAGTGATTGTTCTACCCTTTAGTTGAAGCTGTAACTGTGCAGGATGATGCTTCCTAGAAAAAACAACCAACTCAGTTTTCTCCGGAGAGAATTCGATACCCAGCTTCATAGCCCAAGTAGACAAATTGTCTAAGGTATCTTGCAATGGTCCTTGCAGGTCCGGTGCACTTGGCCCTATAACGGACACAACGCCGTCATCTGCAAGCTGCCTTAGCGAGCAATTTTCATCAAGACAACCATCAATGTCTTTAACGTAAAAATTATAAAGAAGAGGGCTTAAACATGAGCCCTGGGGGAGACCCATGTAACTAATTCGTGAAGTTGTCGAGTTTCCATGAGAAAAGCTCATATATTTCTCAGACAACAAGTTGCTCAAATAGTTGTTCATAATTGGTGAAAGCCCACTATCGTGGAGTTTATCCGAAAGGACATCGATACAAACAGAATCAAAAGCCCCCTTAATGTCCAAGAAAACTGAACCCATTTGCTGTTTTTGCGCATAGGCCAGTTGAATTTCAGTTGAAAGCAACGCAAGACAGTCGCTCGTTCCTTTGCCTCTCCGAAATCCAAATTGCGTATCTGAAAGTAAACCATTCGACTCGACCCATTTGTCTAGACGAAAAAGAATCATTTTCTCCAACAATTTCCGTATACAGGACAGCATCGCGATGGGACGGTACGAGTTATAATCCGACGCGGGTTTACCGGGTTTTCGAATGACGATAACTCTTACTTGCCTCCAATCATCCGGAACAATGTTGTGCTCCAGAAATTGATTGAATAAGTTCAACAAGCGTCTCTTCGCGACGTCTGGGAGATTTTTGAGCAAGTTGAACTTGATTCTATCCATTCCTGGAGCTGAGTTGTTACATGAGAGGAGAGCAAGTGAGAATTCCACCATCGAAAACGGAGAATCTATTTCGTTACTACCCGACGGACTATCACGAACGTTGGTTTGAACCGACACCGAATCCGGGCAAACTTTCTGCGCGAAGCTGAATATCCAACTGTCTGAGTACTCCTTGTCTTCGTTGACCGGTGATGACGCGTTTCGCATTCTCCTGCCGACATTCCAGAGTGTTCTCATGGAAGTCTCTCTCGACAAACCATCGACGAACCGACGCCAGTAACCGCGTTTTTTGGCTTTAATCAAGCCCTTAAAAGTTTTCTCGAGGTCGGTGTACCGCTCGAAATCCTCGACCTTACCGTGTTTGCGGAAGCGTTTAAACGCGGCGGACTTCTCGCTGTTCGCGTCGGTGCAATCCTCATCCCACCACGGAGTGAGAGGTCGTTTGCGAATGAAAACACCCGGAACGCGTTTCGTCTGTGCTTGAAGAGTGCAGTCAACGATAAGTCGCGATAAAAAGGAGTACTCATCCAGCGGAGGGAGTATCTCAACCGAATTAGTACCACCGAGAACCGCGGACGCAAATTTTTGCCAGTCGATGTTTTTCGTGAGGTCGTACGCGATGTCAACCGAGCGAGTGGAAGATGAACCATTGGTAATAGAAATTTTGATTGGCAAGTGGTCACTACCGTAGGGATCTTGAATTACTTTCCACGAGCAATCCAACGATAGTGAACTCGAACTGAGGGAGAGGTCTAATATACTTTCTCTTGCTGGAGGTTTGGCCACTCGTGTTACTTCCCCAGTGTTTAGAATTGTCATATTGAAGTTATCGCAAAGGTCGTATATCAGGGTTGATCGGTTGTCATCGTACAGTTCCCCCCAGCCTGTACCGTGGGAGTTAAAATCTCCTAAGATCAACCGAGGCTCAGATAAAGCTGAGCAGATATCTGAGAGACCTTGGCGAGAAATCGCAGTTCTTGGAGGAAGATATACTGAGGCAATACTGAGGCTTTTACCTCGAATATTTACCTGACATGCGACAACTTCAATGCCTGTCACGGAAGGCAGATCGATTCTATGATAGGAATGGAGCTTATTAATCCCGAGATTCACCCCTCCATACGAATCTGCTCGATCAAGGCGAATAATGTTAAAATCGTGGAAAGGGAGATCGGTGTCTGAAGAAAGCCATGTTTCACAAAGAGCAAATGCATCACAAAGTGAGTTGTGAACTAAAAATTTGAATGTGTCAAGTTTCGGTATAAGACTTCTACAGTTCCACTGAAGAACAGAGATCATATCCCCGACCTCATTCGGAAAATTATCCATCAAAGGATATGATCGATGCAAGGAAGGACCACCTAGAAGCTAGTTGCTTCAAAAGAGTTTTCACGAATGGAAGCACTAAATTAATAATGTTCCGAGTTGAGTCAGAGACGTTGAATATATTGAAGATGCTCTCCACAATTCCAGAAAACGTGAACATGGCATCATGTTCTTGCTGATTATTCAGCTGTTTTTCTGGCTGAAAAACTGGGATATCTGGGGTTTTAGATGATCCAGGAAGTGGCGGAAAGTCCTTGTTAAAATTACAAGATTTAAATCCCGGTGGTGGGGGTTTCGGTACATTTCCGCTTCCTCTTAAATTTGTCAAGGTAGGTTGGGAGTCCATACGAGAGGTCTTACGCGGATTTTGAGTGATGTTTTTTTTTAATCGCTTTCTCGTGTTGCCTTTAAAGACAAAGGGACTACCTTCACCAACCTCTGAGTCAGAGCCCTGATCATCATCTGGCAAAATGGAGTATGTGTTTTTGGTTTTTGGGGTGGGTTGGGAAGATGAAGCGGCGTTTTTTAAGAGTTCTGCAAGTGACCTCTTGGAGCGAGCTTGCAAAGACCGCTTAAGTTTTTCTCCCTGCTGTTTGTACCTCAGGCAATCAACCAAAGCATGCAGAGTATCCTTGCAGTAAACACATTTTGGGGTAGCCCGGCAAGGACCATCTGCATGCAGCTCGCCGCATTGATCGCAGCTCGGTTTGTTGGAGCAGAAGTCAGCGGTGTGACCAAGTTGCTTGCATTTTGAGCAGTTCATTACCCGCGGTACAAACAAGCGTACAGGCAGTCGAACCTTCCCAATTACGACGTAGTCAGGTAGCGCCGATCCTGAAAAAGTCACACGGAACGAGTCTGACAGAGAGTAAGTTTTTTTCGTGCCAATGAGAGACACTGATTGCATTTGGATGCAATCCAGAATCTTCACTTTCGGAAGGGCACGGTTTTTAAAAATACCGAAGGATTCGGCATGAAGGAAATCTTCGCAAGTTAGACTCGCTTCGGTGACCACTCCTTCGATTTCTACGTCGCAACTGGGGATGTAGACTCGATATTCCATCGTAAAAAGCTCATAGGCAACAATCCGGTTTGCCTGTTTCAGGTCATCAACGGTAACGCGCAGTTTGTTTGGCGTCACCTTAAATATATCGGTTACGGCCGAAAAATGTTTTGTCAGATCCTTCGAAATCCGAGAAATATTCAAAGGTTTTTGTTTGGGCCGGAAAAAAACAACCCACGGACCTTTTGAGCCGCTTGGGTAAGCTTTATGGCGGGGGGTCGCAGAAATTTTTAAGGGAACGGTTGGAGTAGGGGGAACAGGTGGACGAGGGGGCGATGGTGGAGAAGGGGGCGATGGTGGAGAAGGGGGCGATGGTGGAGAAGGGGGCGATGGTGGAGAAGGGGGGGCAGGGGGTGCAGGAGGCTGTTGTTTAGACATCACCTTTGGGTAAGCTCCAGTGCTCGTTTTGGGGTCCGAAGTAGAGTCCCCTGAGGTATCCATTTTCTCTTCAGTGAGAAGCAGATTTTCGAATGATGGAGATTCAACAGACTCCGAGACAGACTCATCATCGGAGATATCTGCTAGCGAAATACCCCCGCCATCATTTGTTTCATCCATTGCGGGGTCTTAAGTACCTCCGCAACAGATTTCGACATAAACAAGAAGAAAAAATTATATGCGTAAGGAAAACAAAAAAAAATAAAATAAAAAATAAAATACTAATAAAAAAAAAATATATCAGAAAAAAAAAACTTATCCAGCAATATATCGGTAAAAATAATACTTAATCCAACAAAACAAATAAAAAAAAAGTGCCAGGAAAGTTAATCAACACTATAGGGAGATTAATCAGACTGCAAAAAAACAGTAAGTGAAAAAAAAAGAAAAAAAAATGAAAACTTTTTCAGGAAAAACAAAAAGGTGTCAGAAAAGTTAATCACACTATAAGGAGATTAATCAGATTGCAAAAAAAAAACCGAAGTGAAAAAGAAAAAAAAAGAAAACTTTTTCAGGAAAAAAACAAAAAGGTGTCAGAAAAGTTAATCAACGCTGTATGGAGATTAATCAGGTTGCGCAGAACGGAAGATAACCGTTTGTTACTTAACTCTTCACACAAGCGCACGGAGTGTGGCTGATGACGATGATCTACTGATGTGAGGATGATGGTGATGATCGTTCTATTGTTGCCCTCGAGTGTTTTCAACAAAGCACCGGCTGGCTCGCCGGCTGGTGAACTCGATGACCTTGATGTTGCAGTGGCGTGATGCGATGAAATTTGTTGGCTAAAGATGAACAGCTCATCTGCCGGACTCGGACTGCTTCCTTTCTCGAACGGTTGTGCGGCAAATGCAATTCCGCGATGCTCACTACACTTGTGTATATTATAACACCACTCAGTGTGAAAGCGGATTGAAAAAAAACCTCAATAGGGAAAAAAAACTAGTACTGATAACGGAGTGCAAGCAACACTTGACCGAAACAGTCGAACGTTCGATGCGGAATGACTTCATATAATAAATATGATTGAATCAACAAGAAATCTCTTTTGAAAACAAACATATTTTTGTTGTTGACTCAGCTACCAAATTTGACAGCTTACGTCAAAACCGTGAAAGCTCTTGTAAATTCGAAAAGATTTTCTTTTTGATTTAACAATCCATGGGCTTTGATGAACAAAAATACTGGATTGTTGAAACAATAATGCTTTCTTTTTGCAGCCAAAACAAAATGAAATTCTTATTGATTTTACGTCAAAATATTTTTTTTCTTTGTGTAATTTACATTTATTGACAATTTCAAATAAAACGTATGAATTAAAATAGTATGTAAGGCAACAGAACTTTTGTAAAACGGTCTACACTGATTGACGACAAATAAATAAATAAAGAGTTTAAAAAAAAAACCTAACAAAATACAACCGTTATTATTAAAAGTGCGCTATACAAAACATAGTGGAAAGAGTAGACAGCAAAAGGACAACTTAGGAACCCGTAGTGTACCATCACTTTGATCTACGTTGTGGTCAAACCCGAATGAGGACCTTAATCCGGTACCCCAAACGATTGTCATCAACCACCGTTAGACCACCGTCAAACCGACATGAAACTTAAACTTAACTCTTGATCGTAACGGCCGATTTAAATGTGCAGCCATCTGTCAAAACCATACACGGACAAAAAATTGTTTGCATTGAACTAAAAACAAAATTTTAGTTGTATTTAAACAAACAATTCCGGTTGAAATTATAATGCATTTTGTTGTTTCAATAATATTTATTCATATAAATTCAAAATATGCTTCTTTTTGTTTTAATAAGCCACTTTTCAACTGCAACTATTGTAAAAATAACAATATTCTATTATTAAGCCATATTATTAAGTTCATTTTAATTTAGCATTTATTTTTGTGTTTATTCCCTGGGTCATGAATGCAAAAATAACTACCAAATATTCCCTCGTTTTCACCCGGACGAAAATGTAAACAATAACAAAACTTGTGAATTTCGGGAAATAATTTCAAAATTTCGAAACTGTCTTGATGTCCTGTATTGTTCCACCTATTATTCTCGTGTTGATTGGTTGTATGTCCTCCCGAAGCAAGTGAATGTAGCCGACCTTGAAAAAAACCCATTTACTGAGCTAGCTGGATAATTACAGATACATATAATCAATTTTTTGTTTTTTTTCCTTCATTTTTTTTCCGTCGATCTTGTTTTCCGTACTGAATACCAATGTTCCCGACGCCAGGAAGGCAGCTCCCACACCTGGACCCTACATATCGACCCATGAACTAATGAACCGGGGACCAACGGCTTTACTTCCCTTCCGAAGTATGATCAGTGAAAATGAAAACAAAACATAAAAAAAAATGGCCATATTATTTCCGAAGTGATTTGAGATTTGGGCGTAATTGCATTTGTAAACAAACACGTCAATCACCGATTTCTCGCGAATAAAAGATCAATCTCGAAACATAATAACACTATGAGGTAGAGAAATGATTCCTCTATCATTTGGTATAGTTTGTTTGTGAGATTGAGCCTTTATTCAAGCAATTACGCCCAAATCTCACTCCAGATTTTTGAATCAATAAACATATTTTTATTTCTACTGCGTGAATTGTCAGGCTTCATAAAATAAATATGATTGAATCAACAAGAAATCTCTTTTAAAACAAACATATTTTTGTTGTTGACCCAGCTGCCAAATTTGACAGCTTACGTCAAAACCATGAAAGCTCTTGTAAATTCGAAAAGATTTTCTTTTTGATTTAACAATCCATGGGTTTTGAGGAACAAAAATACTGGATTGTTGAAACAATAATGATTTCTTTTTCATTTCATTTTCATTTTCATTTTCAAGCACAGAAGGGGGTCATAGGGCCAAGTCACCAGCGAAAAATCGCTGTCCATACTGCACCAGGGTAGAGGTATAGATTTTGCATCACAGAATAATAACCACAGGGGTCAAATGAATCCTGTTTACGATACCGGATAGTAAGGAAAGCTGTTGAACATAGGGGATAGTCAGAGTAACAGCAATAATAGTGAAAGTTAGGAAAATAAGCAGGTAGAGATGGTTGATTTGCAATGGCTATCGACTCTGTTATATGGCCTACCGTATCAGATTCAAATTTAATGTCGTTTAATATTGCGCTTATTACTTTTATCTTTATTCTAAGCAATCTCCTTTCATATTTGTTTGTTTTAAAGTGAACTGGATGAAATGATTGTTTTATCAAAATTATGTTAAAGTTAACTATGCTTTCAATTGTCAACAGTTTAGTTTCAACTGAATTAGTTGGCGACTCAATTTGATGTTATTTTCCATTTTTAATTAGTTGGAAGTATATTTACTTACGTAATCGATTCGTTGAGTGATTGATGATTTACTTACATTTTATACGAATTATGTAGTTTTACGTAAGTACCTGTACTTGTGAATGTAATCTGAAATTTAACGTGTTTCAAGTTGTTTTTTAATTTGACCTATACACTGGAGTCGCTTTTTACGCGGTTTTTTTTTACACGGTTTTTTTTACGCGGTTTTTTTTTTACGCGGATTTCGGAATTTACGCGGTTTTTTTCGCGGATTCCGGAATTTACGCGGTTTTTTAACGCGGATTTTGGTTTTTTTACGCGGATATCAGAATTTACGCGGTTTATCATTATACACTAGAGTCGCTTTTTACGCGGTTTTTTTTACGCGGATTTCGGAATTTACGCGGTTTTTTTTACGCGGATTCCGGAATTTACACGGTTTTTTTTTAACGCGGTTTTTTTTTACGCGGGACGTATCACCCGCGTAAAAAGCGACTCCAGTGTATTTAATATATATTAGTTCGTCCCAGGTGACACCTTCAAGTGACTAAAATGCTTCATTTTGAAGTTAGTTTCCTAGCTGATTTTAAATTATATAGGGTATATGCTCCAACTACGCTCACACGTTTCCACTATGTCGTCCCACAAAATTACGTATGGTTATGTCACAATAGAAGCGCACCACAGTGGAAATCTCGAGCCATAGTTCAAACATTTCTCCCAAATCAAAATGAAGCACATATAAGATTAGTTGCAATACCATGTACAAAAATGGTGTTCAACATTGTTCCCTGAGTAATACCAACAATCAATACGAAACTAACGATTTTAAATTGGCTCACCACTTTAGTAGCCTATTGGTTCCAAGCAAACGATTAACGTACCCTATTCTAGTCGAAATTCTAGTACTATGCAATGTTTGTTTTGATTCGCTATGAAAGTTTGACAGATAAAATGAGGGGTTATTGGTTTTTCCTATGTTTCGAGGGGTGATTCGACAAGCTTGGGACCGAAGATAGTACCAGAGGTGAGCCAAAAAGTTGAGCACGTTTCTTCGGGACCTACTTGTCTTAGAGTTACCTCTATGGTAATACCCCAATGAAAACAACAACGAAAGCTTGTCACGCAAGTAGAAGGAGCACTGATGGGTACTTTCTGAAATATTTCAATAGTATAATTCCCTTGCAAACCCAAATAATTTATCTGCGTAAAAAAATAAGAGTGATTTGCGGCAAAACCCGCCAGTATCGCACCCAACGTCAGTGACGTAAGCGTACTACAACGCGGCTTTCAAATAAAGGAGTAACAAGTGTGATACTATCACTTCAGGCTAGAACTTTGGTTCTCTTATGCAATGGTTCATCAGAGAGGGGAAGCTCAGTAATCCTCATCGCATGCTCATAAACAATAATGATTTCTTTTTGCAGCCAAAACAAAATGAAATTCTTATTGATTTTACGTCAAAAATTATTACGTTTAAAATATTTTTTTCCTGCGTGCAGAAATGTTTTATCTAAACCAAACAAATAAATGTTGTACGCATGTTCGTGGCTAGGATAAATCGACAGTGAGCAAGCATAAGGGCGTATACGCGATGATCAATTTTCTTCATCGATTTTCTCTTTGCATTGCTACAGCAAAGCGAAACAATTTTCTAAAGAAGAGAATCGATCCTCGCGTTTAGGCCCTTATGCATGCTCAGTGTCGAAATATTTTCCGCGAACAGATGTCAGTTTTGTTCTTTTATCAGAAATTTCTTTGTAATTTGTATGATCATTCATGTCGGTTTTTCGGTGGTTAAGTTAAGTTATAGTTAATGTTAGGTTAAAATTATGTTAAAGTTAAGTTAAAATTAAGTAAAGGTTGTGTTAAATTTAAGTTAATTTTCAGTTAAAGTGCAGTTAAAATTAAGTTTAAGTTATTTTATAGTTGAAGTGACGCAAAGCAATTAAACTAACCACTAGAAGCAAACTAAGCCCTCTTAAACTCAATAGTTCCAGCTCGGTCGGTTTCTTTAGGGTGAAATAATAATTCTCGGTATTACATAATCTTCTTCCAACCTGTAGGACCATAATATTCACTTGGGAATGTTCAAAGTAAGCGTGTGTAGGAAAAATATCAGGTGAATTGAATTTTGTCATAGTCAAATTTAAAATCATTCCAAATTTTGTTTTGAACGAGTTTTTCGTTTAGAAAGTTTTCAACTAGGCGACCTAGGTAAAAGCCGAAATCCGTGGCTCTCCGGATGCCACAAGTATGATTCGAATGGTTTTAAAACCCTCAGTTAAAATCTCGATTCAGCTCCCAACAGCTTAAATGTCCATATCACACATGTTATCACACGATACATCCTAGTGGGCGAAAACTATACTTATAACATGGCAGTCATTTCCAGATCTAAACGATAAATTGGTCGAGCAATGGTCGAAAGGTTTCAATGTCCATCAGTATGGCTTTTTCCTGAAACTGTAGCAACGAATCATCCTTTAATCGGTCAGTGACGGGCAGCTAAGAATAAATGTGTATATCGTATTGTGCGTAAAAAAATCTACACAATATCATCTATGATTTAAATCCACACGTCAGATAAACAAACTACTGAAATTTGTCTAGCAACCGAGCAAACACACCTAGATTCCTATTTCTAAAGTATTTCTTAAGTATTTATAAATATAATAAGTAGGGGAAAAGTTTTCTTCGGCAATACCTTAACCTATTATCGTCAGGGGGGTAAACAAAGTCCTAGAGCACTCAAATTTGGCCAATAGTTGCTCTGAAACACAATGTCTCTAGAGTCGGTGTATAATGAGTCACGCCAAGAGAAAAACAGTTGAACTCGCATCACGGTTTCCGAAGGATTCCCTTTCTTTTCACTTGGCAACAGAGGACTTCTACATCAACTTTAAATGACTTCTAGCGAGAACCAAAACTAACGGCTGTAGTGAATCATACTATCAGTGATTTTGTCAAATTAACTTATCAAAAAATAGTAGAAATTCTCATTACTGATCAAAACCAAACGTATCCCATGACCATTTAATGCTCGCTGCGTGTTTATGATGATTTCTTCAATTTTATTTTATATTTCATTGCAATACCTTTCGTGGACCTTTCATAGCATCGTAATGTTTATTTACTTTGCACGATAGGTAGCCGATTTGACAGTTCAATAGGTAGACTTGGCTTCACTCTTGGCGTGACTCATTATACACCGACTCTAAATGTCTCCACATGCCAAAATTGAGCTCCCAAGGATGTTGTTTACCCCCCTGACGATAATAGGTAAAGGTATTGCCGAAGCCAACTTTTCCCCTATATCGATAGAAATACAAAGCTTAGAGTGGGATTTCCCTAGCTAATATGGGTTGATTTATCTAAAGATATATGAACTTTCTTGAAGAACGGCGCCGGTGGTGTAGTGGTAAGCGTGATTACCTCTCACCCCAGCAGGCCTGGGTTCAATCCCAGTCGGCGCCGCCGGGATGTTCTGAGGCATAACATCTCTGATCACGCCTTCCTTCGGATGGGAAGTAAAGCCGTTGGTCCCCGGCTCATGAGTTGATGGGTCGATAGGTAGGGTCCAGGTGTGGGAGCTGCCTTCCTGGTACGTCGGTAGCATTGGTGCTCAGCACGGAAAACAACATCGACGGAAAAAACAAACCAAAGGAAAAAAAAAACTTTCTTGAAATTATTTGAAATTCGCTGAAGTACTACCGGTGTCTAAACAAACTTCCCTGAAGCACTAAACATTATTCTGAAAATCTACAAACTTCCCTGAAGTTCTGAAATTTGCTCTGACCATCTACGAACATCCCTGAAGTCCCACATTTTTTTTTAAAGAACTAATAATTGCTCTGAACCACTGAAAATATCTCTGAACATCTGCAAACTTTCCTGTAGTTCTGTAAATTTCTGTGCAGTTCTTCCTTAAAATACTGAAAATTACTCTGGAGATCAACAAATATTTCTGAAGCACTGAAAGCTATTATGAAGTTTCACGAATTTACCTGAAGTTCTGAAAATTTCTCTGAAGATCTACGAACTTCGGTGTAGTAAGATCTTCAAAACAATTTCTGATTATTCTGCGTCCTGAAAAAATTTTCAAACGACTTCAATTCAATTTTTGATCAGATGTTGGTCCTCAGAATAATTCCTGATCAACTTGACCTCTTCGAAGAATATCTCAAGATTTTAATTCTAATCCTTATCAACCTGACCACTTCGAATATTTTCGAAACTACTTTATTTCAATTTCTGATCAGTTGTAGGCCTTCAAAACAATTCCTGCTTCTTTTGATCTCATGTAATATCCGAAAAGTTTCCGAACTTCTCTGAAAATGTACTGTACCGCTATGCCGCTGTTCTGGTGTCATAGGGTTCGGCCCTTTACCTGGCTTTCAAAGACAACAATGTCTGCATGATGTTATTGGTTCAAACTATGCGTATTGATAAGTTTTCTGAAAAGATTTGGATCCAGGTGCATAGTTTGCTTTGATAGCCTTTCACAGTTTCTCTAGCATTCTCTAGTCTTAGCTCAATAGACTTTAAAAGCTGTGTTTTACTTATTTCCCCTTTTTCAACCGCTCATCTAAATATTTACTTCAAAATCCTTGGATAAACTTTCAATTCGGCTTTATTTTCTTGTTTATTTTCTATCGGTCTGAACATGAACACCTATACCTGGCCTCATCAACTCAAGGGCCAGGACCCACGGAAGTGCTTCTTTTCGAAGGAAGACATGATACCACCAAAGCAACCAAGGAAGTCATCAATCACCACCAACTGAACGACAACGAGTTTCGATACATGGACGGAGCATTTGTGTTTTGATAAAGTTTGCAAATTATTGTGGTAGGTATTTCCCTAAAATTTCACGCAGCCACCAGTTTTCACTCTGACACAGGCCTAAAGGATAACCCACATTAGATCCGCTTGCGTTGCGTTGACGTAAGTTTGATAGTTAGACAATATGTTTAGCTGTACTTTACCGCATCGCGTCAGATCCGGATCTAATGTGGGTGGCCCTGTAGATTTAGAAACTTGATCATATAAACGCTAGGCATCATTGTGTGGTAGTTCGTTCTAATAACTCTTAGGCAGCTGGGTGATATGCCGCCATGTTATTGAAACCAACATCTGAAACGTCACAATTCAAGTGTGAACTGCAAAAATGGCGTGACTGAATTGTCTTACTTTTATCAAATGAAATTATTTTCCCTTTTATGCCATATAAATGGTTGAATTCGTGGTAGAAAATCAGAAATAATAATTTATGAGTTCTAAGTTTATTTTTCACAAAATGTAAGCAAAAATATTAAGAGTATCTATAATATCAGTTACACTTTTTTTGAAATTCGGGCTTGAATCTTCTATTTGTTTACAAATTATGAGCTGTCAGTGGGGCCCACGATTCGCGGGCCCGCAGCGATGTTAGCTCTTTTCAAGGTAAGGCAAACAAGATAGGGTTGCCACCTAGCTGCTCTTAGCGCGCTGATGGCATGGTTCCAATGCCGCATAGAGAGTTGCTGCAATGATATTAGCACAAACGAAGTGATAGACGACTAACTGGCTAAGAAATCAATTAAAATAATGTGGTTAGCTGTAATAGAATTTTCTTAGAAGCTTGTGCCACCATCCACCAGATGGAATAGTATTTTTGTTTTGGTTTTGCTCAAAGTTGATTTTGTGTACAATGATTCTTTGACAGTGTGCAAAAAGTGTATCATTTTGTCATTTTTTTATGCATTTCAGTTTTGAGTAGAGTGAAAAAGATAGAACCAAAACATTTTAGTACATTTGGTGAAAATGCTAGTTCAATCCAGTAGTAGCATAGAGGTAACTCTAAGACCACTAAGTCCCGAAGAAAATCATTATTATTTTTGGCTCACTTGGCACCAGAACAACGGTCCCAAGCAGTCCCAAGCTATTTCACTCACCCCTGCATGTTCTGCATGAATCCACACACCCCTGATGTTAACTGTCAAACTTTCATAGCGAATCAAAACAAACATAGTGTAGTAATAGAATTTCAACTAGAATAGGGTACGTTAATCGTTTGCTTGGGACCAATAGGCTACTAAAGTGGTGAGCCAATTTAAAATTAGTTTCGTATTGATTGTTGGTAGTAGTGTTGCCATGTGGTACAATCATAGAGGTAACTCTAAGACTAGAAGGTCCCGAAATAACGTGCTCAAATTTTTGGCTCAGCTCTGGTACTCTCTTCGGTCCCAAGCTAATCGATTCACCCCTCGAAACAGAGGAAAAACCAAAAACCCCTCATTTTATCTGTCAAACTTTCATAGCGAATCAATGTTGGTACAATCCAGTAGTAGCACAAACGAAGTGACAGACGGAGCGGCTCGAAAACTTTGGTGACTAACCTGCTATTGCAATTTTTCAGTGTACCACATGGCAACACCACTACTACTGGATTGTACCACATGGCAACACTACTAATGGATTGTACTAATGGATTGTACCACATGGCAACACTAAATTTACTAGAATGTTTTGGTTTTATCTCTTTCACTCTACTCTAAACTGAAATGCATAAAAAAAATGACAAAATGATACACTCTTTGCACACTGTCAAAGATCATATTGCACACAAAATCAACTATGTTCAAATCAAAACAAAAATACTAGCCCATCTGGTGGCTGATGGCATAAGCTTCTAAGAAAATTCTATTACAGCGAACCACATTATTTTAATTGATTTCTTCGCCAGTTAGTCGTCTGTCACTTCGTTTGTGATATTAGGTTAGCTAAAATCAATTGACTGACTGGTGGGGAACAGGAGCTTTAGCATTGACTATTATGTATGCATTTCTATGACGTTATCTACCAACAATTATGTGTACTGTTTACAAAATCATGTATGTAATTCTAATCTGTTGCATAATTGAAAGCATTTGAAAAAGTTAGATTCTAATGTTTTGCACAGTTGAAAACTCCAGAAAACAATTAAATCTGAGTACAATTGAAAGCATACGAAAATAATCGATTTTAATATTTTGTATAACTGAAAACATTAGAAAGAATCCATATTTGAAAACATCCAAACAACGTTTATTTCTAACGTTTAGTACAGTTAAAAACATCAGAGAACAACCAACAATCAATACGAAACTAACGATTTTAAATTGGCTCACTACTTGACTAGCCTATTGGTCCCAAGCAAACCATTAAAGTTCCCCATTCTAGTCGAAATTCTACTACTACACAATGTTTGTTTTGATTCGCTATGAAAGTTTGACAGATAAAATGAAGGGTTTGTGGATTTTCCCATGTTTCGAGGGGTGAATCGATTAGCTTGGGACCGAAGAGAGTACCAGAGCTGAGCCAAAAAGTTGAGCACGTTATTTCGGGACCTTCTTGTCTTAGAGTTACCTCTATATGGAACAACAGGCTCTAGGTACAATTGAAAACAGCCGAAAAAAGTTTTGTTTGTACATCTAAAAACATCCCAAAAACGTTTGGTTCTAATGTCAAACGATTGAAATTCTTGAAGTCAAAACAGCATTAGAATAGATGGATGTGAAAATACCCATATTGATGGGTATTTGATACTTTTTCTTAAGCCGGAAGCCACAAACATGGATTTCTGGCCTCTAGACCTCACTCCGATTCCAAAAATATCCATATTGATGGGTATTTTATAGTTTTTCCCACTTTTTCTGATACCGGAGGCCGCTATCTTTCATTTCAAAATGGCGTCAGATATCGATTTCTGACTTCGACATCACCCTGATTCCAGAAATATCCATACTGATGGATATTTGACGTATTTTCCTATTTTTCGTAAAACGGAAGCCACCATTTATGATTTCAAAATGGCGTCGGATATCTATTTCAGATTTTTAGACATTACCCCGATTACAAAAATATCCAGATTTGTGGCTTTTTGATAGTATTTCCAGCGGCACCGGTGGTGTAGTGGTAAGCGTGATTACCTCTCACCCCAGCAGGCCTGGGTTTAATCCCACTCGGCGCCGCCGCACAGTGGTGCAAATGGTATCAAAACACGCGCTTTTTTATTTACGCTGAAATGGTTGATTAAAGGTACTAGGTGTCTTCTGAGAAGTTTCTCGAATACAACATTCCTTCTTATGGTAAAAGAAAATTAAAGATTAATCCACCTTATACCCTGGACAGACTATGGCTTATATCATGTAATATAGGCTGTCTTGCAATGAGCACTCATACATTGGATTTCCAGTGAAAACTAGATGTATGAGTGTTCATTGCAAGACAGCCTATATTACATGATATAAGTCATAGTCTGTCCGGGGTATTAAAGTGAGATGCAAAATTTATTTTTTTTTAATATGATGAGATACAAAATAATTATGCTGAGAAAAGCTGTAGAAAATATTACTGTGAACAACTTTGTTCCAGACTATAACTTTCTAGCTCTTATAACTGCTGAGATATAAAGGTTTTTTGTGGAGACATCGTTAAAATCAGTTTTGTATCTGTAACTTTTTCTACAATATTTCTACATGTTTGGCATGTTCTACAAAGATGTTAGAAATATTTAATTACATATCTTCTCACAAGACTGCAAAATGCTATCATTTATATTTGAAAAGTTATTTACATTTTTTGGTTGAAAATTACCCAACTTCCAATACCAATAACTTCTAAACGGGCAAAAATGAGTAGACCATTCTTTGAGCAATTGAAAGTACAAGAAAATTCAATAAAATGGTAAAGAAACCAGACCGCCTCCACGTGACCCTTAACTAAAATACTTGCATTGAAACTTGTCACTTTTCAAAATTTGAAATGGCGATTTTGTGAAACCACGGGACTGTTATCCAGTAGGTGTGAAAAGAGGCGGATAACCAAGCAACCTGGGTTATTTATAGTGACTAACAAAAAAACCCGGGGTCAAAACCAAACCACATTCTTCGAGAGCGTGGTTCAAAGGTCTGGATGTAAGTCAGGGATTCATTCGAGTGATGTCAAGACTTATGTCCAACCACTACTCGCTAGACGCACATCTCTATAGAATAAACCTCGTTGACAGCAATATATGTAGGTGCTGAACCGGTTATGATGACATCGATCACGCAGTTTGGTATTGCCCGGGTAATGACGCCTCCAGAGCACGACTAGCCTTCCGTGAAGTAAGAGATGTATTGAGAACACGTGATCTTCCCTACATGCAAGCGATCTACGAATTCCTTTGTTTGTCTGATGTTAGAGTTTGATGTGACTATCCCCTCCTTTCCAAACAATTTCCCGCCATTGTGTCCCAGTCTTATTATCCTCCTGTTCCTGTGCTACTTGCCCCTGCCCAGTCAGGATTTGGTCAACCGTCCGAGAGTAGTATCTGAAGGAGGCTTCAGAAACCAGTTTCCTACCTAGATCCTTCCAATTGAAATTATTACCCATTAACCTCGAGCCCGCCACGAGTAATTGGTACCCAATACTAACCTAGAAATACTGCTATTTAAAATGTAAATCAAACATTACTGATTTTGGCTCCGCAAAGTGTCACACACGACTGAGCCTAGTAAATAAACGAACTAGTTAAAAAAAAAACCAAACCACCTCCAAATGTATTGGATCTATATCCATGGTACTATCTCCCCGTGTCTGTTCACAAAAGTGCTCATACACGGGGCGAAAGTAATTTCTTCGTTTCTAATACCCATTGGGCAACTATCTGAAGAGGCCCAGGAAAGCAGAAACAAAGATACCACGCAATACAGAACCTACCACACAAGAAAGTTTTTCAGAGAAGCCACGAATACAGATCTTCTTCACCGTCTTCTGGAAACTACTGAAAAACAAAAGTGAGGTGTGCTCCGGGGATGCTCTGCAACTTTTGGCTATCACAGATGACAACGGCGAAAACAGTGATATCGACGAAGAGGAAGCTGCAAGCGCTCTTTGAGATTCGTACAATTTGAATCGGAACGTAATAAACATTAAACATGAATGATTTTAGAATTGTTTATTGACAAAATCGTAAAATATTTTTTTACGCGATTCAATCAAAGGGTCGTTCGGGGGTGGTCTGGTTTTGATCCCGAATCATTTTGTTAGTCACTAGAAATAACCCAGGTTGCTTGGTTATTCATTTGTAGGCCTCTTTTCACACCTACTGGATAACAGTCCCGTGGTTTCACAAAATCGCCATTTCAAATTCTGAAAAGTGACAAGTTTCAATGCAATTATTTCGGTTAAGGGTCACGTGGGGGCGGTCTGGTTTCTTCACCATTTTATTGAAATTTCTTGTACTTTCAATTTCTCAAAGAATGGTCTGCTCGTTTTTGCCCGTTTAGAAGTTATTGGTTTTGGAAGTTGGGTAATTTTCAACCAAAAAATGTAAATTACTTTTCAAATATAAATGATAGCAATTTGCAGTTTTGTGAGAAGATATGTAATTTAATATTTATAATATCTTTGTAGAACATGCCAAACGTGTAAAAATATTGTAGAAAAAGTTACAGATATAAAACTGATTTTAACGATGTCTCCTAAAAAAAAAACCTTTATATCTCAGTTGTTATAAGAGCTAGAAAGTTATAGTCTGCAACAAAGTTGTTCACAGTAATATTTTCTACAACTTTGCCCAACATAATTATTTTGTATCTCATCATATTAAAAAAATAAATTTTGCATCTCACTTTAAGGTGGATTGATCTTTAATTTTCTTTTACCATAAAAAGGAGTGTTGTAACTCGAGAAACTTCTCAGAACACACATAGTACCTTTAATCAACTCTTTTAGCGTAAATAAAAAAGCGCGTGTTTTGATACCATTGGCACCACTGTGCACCGGGATGTATTTCCCTAGTTTTTCTTAATCCGGAAGTCGCCATATTATATTTCAAAATGGTGTCGGATATCGATTTCCGATCTCTATACTTAGCCCCGATTCCAAAAATAGCAATGTTTATGGATATTTGACAGTATTTTTTACTTTTTCTGATATTGGAAGCCACTATTTTCGATTTCAAAATGGCATCGGATAGCGATTTCCGATCTCTAGACGTTACCCCGATTCCAAAACTACCCAGATTGATGGGTATTTGATAGCATTTCCCTTTTTCTGAAAGCGGAAGCCGCCATCTTAGATTTCAAAATGGCGTCGAATATTGATTTTTGTCCTTTAAAAGTCACCCTGATTCCATAAATACCCACATTAACGGATATTTGACAGTATTTCCCACTTTTTCTGAAACCGGAAGGTGCCATTTTTGGTTTCAAAATGTCGTCGGATATCGATTTCCGAACCCTAGACGGATGTGGTCAAAGTGGTTGTAGGAACTAAATTTAAGTTCTTTTACACTAGTGATTGAATTCTCATGTAATTTGATGTGTCGCATGATGGGTTTAACCCAAATCAGATGTTGGCCTGTTCCCCCGGGACACCCGGAATATGTCCGGATGTGGCCAAAGTGGTTCTTGGAACTAAATTTAAGTTCCATTGAACCAGAAATTGAATTTTCATGTAATTTGAAGAGTCGCATGATGGGTTTGACCCTAATCAGATGTTGGGCTCTACCCCCGGGACACCCGTAATTTGTCCGGATCTGGCCAAAGCGATTCTTGGAACTAAATTTGAGTTCCATTGAACCAGCCATAGAATTCTCATGTAATTTGATGTGTCGCGTCATGGGTTTGACCCTAATCAGATGTTGGCTTCTTCCCTGGGACACCCGTAATATGTCCGGATCTGGCCAAAGCGGTTCTTGGAACTAAATTTGAGTTCCATTGAACCAGTCATAGAATTCTCATGTAATTTTATGTGTCGCATCATGGGTTTGACCCTAATCAGATGTTGGCTTCTTCCCCCGGGACACCCGTAATATGTCCGGATCTGGCCAAAGCGGTTCTTGGAACTAAATTTGAGTTCCATTGAACCAGTTATAGAATTCTCGTGTAATTTGATGTGTCGCATCATGGGTTTGACCCTAATCAGATGTGGGCCTCTTCCCCCGGGACACCCGGAATATGTCCGGATGTGGCCAAAGTGGTTCTTGGAACTAAATTTGAGTTCCATTGAACTAGTCTTTGAATTCTCATGTAATTTGATGTGTCGCATGGTGAGTTTGACCCTAATCAGATGCTGGCTGTATCCCCCGGGACACCCGGAATGTGTCCCGATGTGACCAAAGGGGTTTTTGGGACTAGATTTGAGTTCCATTGAACTAGTAATTATATTCTCATGTATTTTGACTTAGCTTGTAAGATATTATCAACCGGTGAACACTCGTGTTTATTTCAGTTACCGTGGGGACGTAATTTGTTATTCACCCCGGTTCAAGGAATCAAAAATATCTCCAAATGACAAAATAACAAGCGGTCAACGAACCGAATAATAACGCTATGTCAGAAGTGGAAAACAATACAAGAGCAAATTTTCATTATGTCGTAAGTAACATTCGCACCGATCCGAGAAAAATAAAGTTTTGTTTGGATGACCGAAAATTTATTCCTATTTCCAATTAAACACAAATAATCCCATAGTGATAGCAATGTTTAACATATTTAGCAGGGTTTTAATCATACAAATGCAAATCGCTAGCTTTCATGCTAAAAAATACTGGTTTTTGAGTCAAAAGTTATTATACGTCGTTTGGTGGCCCCTATTGTTACTTAAGTCAAAGTGTATTTACCAGGATATTTGGGAGAATTATCAATTACGTCTCCTTACGTGCAGCCCATTTATCATTTTAGGACCACCGAAATCATCTTAACAACAAACAGTTCGATTTATTCACTATAATAATGAGAAAGCGAAACGACGAACGTACACTTTTCACGGGTTTCTCAGCGCTGTTACTTAAGTCAAACGGCATCTCCATACAAATTGGGTGACTTAAGTAACATCGAAAACTATTTTGATCGGAAGGTGATTACGTCGAAAAGCAATTTGACTGGTAAATAAATTTAAAAATGGGATTTAATCCTATATTCGGACAGTATATAGTGTAATAGCAGGAGAATCGATTGACACTGATAGCTCGACTTTGTTTACCTTTGTTACATTCGACGTAATGAAAATTTGCTCTTGAATCATTATCCTTCTACCACTCGGATCGAGCTTTGTTACAGAGCGAGTTTGTCATGGTAGTCGTAGCAACCGTTTTGTCTGTATCGTTGGTTGCTTTATGTGTTTGGATTCGCTGCCCCCCGGTCTCTTTCAAATTGTATTATTATTTATGTATGGTCCTTATATTTGAAATGACGTTTCACATTCATCTAGTGATGGCCGATTTACATTCGAATAATCGATTAATCGATTAACGAACCGAAAAGTAAAATATTTGTAATCGGTGATATCATGGCGATATAAGCATTAACTTCTTCAGAGGATCATCACCGATCGTTTCAAACATGTGCTGCACTCTCATTGGTGGAAAAATGACAGCACAGCGAACAAAAAATAATCGATTTGTTGTTAATCGAGTAATTCAAAAATGGGACATCTCTGATTTTAATAATTGTTTTGATAAAAAAGTGCGCATAATTTTTTTCTATCGAGGGGGCATCAAAACCACAAAATTACCTTGCATACGGGGGGAATTCATTGGATGAAAGGAACCGTGAAAGAGGACACTAAAACAGAAAGTTTTTCTTCCGACAGTTTCATCTTAGTATTCATCTTTGATATTATTGTTAGGTTATACCAACATTCAATACGAAACTATCGATTTTAAATTGGCTCACTACTTCACTAACCTATTGGTCCCAAGCAAAAGATTAACGTACCCCATTTTTGTCGAAATTCTACCCGAATAGAAATTTACATTAGCCCAACGTTTGATTTTGATGTCTACATCAGCATCGAAATCAAATGTATGCCTGATGTCAAACATTAGAAAACATTATGATTTAGTTGTATTTAAGCAACGTAACATGGTGTATACATCAGAAATTTTTGAACAAAATTTTGCCATTCTAATGTCGGTCTGACGTCAAAAATTTCAATCTCTTGACATTAGAACCAAACGCTTTAAGGATGTTTTCTGATGTACATTACGTTAGAACTAAACGTTGTTCGGATGTTTTTATATATAAACGTTTTCTGATGTTTTCTAATGTATATGTTTCCCGATGTTAGAACCAAACGTTTTCGGATGTTTTCGGATGTAAAAACGTTAGAACTAAACGTTGTTTAAATGTTTTTATATGTAAATGTTTTCTGATGTTTTTTGATGTAGAAGTTTCCTGATGTTAGAACAAAACGTTTTTGGATGTTTTTGGATGTAAAAAACGTTAGAACTAAACGTTGTTTAAATGTTTTTATATGTAAATGTTTTCTGATGTTTTTTGATGTAGAGGTTTCCTGATGTTAGAACAAAACGTTTTTGGATGTTTTCGGATGTACACAACGTTAGAACTAAACGTTGTTCGGATGTTTTCAATTGTACTTCCTGTTTGTTGCTCTCTGATGTTTTCAGATGTACAAAACGTTTAAAGTAAACGTTGTTTGAATGTTTTCAAATGTAGATGTTTACTTATATTTTTGGAAGTACAAACACTAGAATCTTACTTTTCAAATGCTTTCAATTATATTTACAATACAGAAATTAGAAACATGATCGTGTAAACACTACACACCATTGTTGTTAGATAACATCATAAAAATGCGTACATAACAGTCAATGCTTAAGCTCCCGTTTCCCACCAGTCAGTTAACTGACCTTAGCTAACCTAATATCATTGTGGCAACTCTCTATGTGGCAGGGGAACTATGCCATTAGCGCGCTAAGAGTTATTAGACCACTGACATAGGCGCCTATTCGTGGGTGACGAGGCACTTGGTGACATTACAGCGAGCTTGGCGATTGTTATAGCATTTTTGAGTGAACTACCAGACAATCATGACAATAAGATCGCTGCGCCTCCAGATCTCCCTTTAAATCGACCCACTGTGCCAATTTGTCAATAATGCATGACACTTTGGACGGGGTTGCTGGCTTGTTTGGTCCACTGTTCGGATATACAAGTGGCAAGCCTTTCCCTTCACTGCCTGTTCCACAAATGCGGAAAGTTTTGGGCTACCAGTCTTTTACCTTATTGACGAACTGCAAATATATAATAAACAAAATTATTGTGCATGAAAAATATGACAATGGACAATGCTCGAGGAATACTGGGAGTTTTCGAACGACGCGTGCTTAGGACCATCTTTGGCAGGGTATATGAAAATGGTGTATGGAGGAGAAGAATGAACCGCGAACTGGCGTAACTTTATGGTGAACCAAATATCCAGAAAGTCGCTAAAGGTGGAAGGGTACAATGGGCGGGACACGTTGTAAGAATGCCGGACAACAATCCCGCAAAAATGGTGTTTTCCTCAAATCCGGCCGGTACAAGACGCAGAAAAGCACAGCGTCCTAGGTGGCTAGACCAAGTGGAGCAAGATGTAGGAAGTGTGGGACGCTCGAGAAATTGGAGACAAGCAGCCAGGGACCGAGTTAGTTGGTGCAACTTTGTTATGCAGGTTAGGTTCCGAGGGACGTCGGACCAGCAAAAGTAAAGTAAATATCTTATACGTTGGCTAAAGTGTTATCCAAACTGCCTAAAAGTTCGAAGAAGTAGTTATTAAATAGTACAGAATTCTAAATTGGCATTATTTATGAAAAATTTACATTAGAATTCTTAAATCTCAGTCTTTCCCAGATTGCGAACCACACTTTAAATTTTATATAAACTTGTGACCCATCTTGTGTACCATCATAAGGCTTGATGAAACTTATTCCGCCCGGAAACATGTTTTTTTTCGGAATTATGAAGTCATTATACGTTATGATGACATTTTGTATTTTTAAGTTACAAGAGGACGTTGCAAAGGATGAGTTTGACTTATGAAACTTGTGCATTTAGTTTTCAGAGAGTCGCAATCAGCGAATTCATTAAATCACTTATGGCTGTAAGCTCCAATCGGTATTATCCTCGGATTAAATCCCGATCAAGAATATCCGGCTGCTTTGATGTCGACATCAGAGTTATTCAACACGATGCTATCCAAACAATTCGCAGATCATCCAAACAGGGACGGTATTAAAAGTTAATCCGAGTTGGAGCTTGCCGCCATTATTGCGGCTCTCTGAATCCAATATTAATAGGTTGAAAAAAATGGTTTTAAAATGGAACCTAAATCCAAAATTTCATAAATTTTGGTTCACATGAACTATGATAAATCAGTGCGATTACATTTGCAAACATCACCATTTTAGCGGCCCTCACCATAGAGTAAACTGTCATTTAAAGGATATTAATGTCATCTAATGCAATTTATCGACAATTTAAATCTTGGTTTACAAATCGAGATGAATGTCTATGGGAACGATAAAAATATATTTGTGCTCAGAACACGAAGCTCGTTCAGATGATGTATAAAAATTTGTTTGTTTTTCGAAATTATACAACCCAATTCCAGGTTTTCCACACGAGACGAAAATTAATTGTACTACAGGCTGTTCTAACGTTTACAATAATCGGCTAATTTTATTGAACATGCAGAAAAAATACTGAGGCGTAAATCAACGAAATATTTTGTTGTTTATTAATACGGAATATTTATTTATATTTAAAATTAAAAATTATTTAAACATAGATATCATTTTTTTTATTATTACGGCGCTTTAGATTAGCGATGGCGGTTTATTCTGTTGTGGGAGGGCTTGGGTTCAAACCCATGATTTTCTGCTCGGTAAGCAAAAACGATCCCTCCAGGGTCATCGAGCATCTTAAAACCACAACATTCCACGACAATATATGATTATGTTTTAACTTGGCATGTAATGAACAACAGAGATACGCGATAATTCGTATAGTTTCTGCGATTGATTGTTAATTAATTTACGACGTGTTCGGGAAATCATCCAAACCATTTGTGGGATAGTTTACCCATCCGGGATACAGTTCGTTTATGGTATTTGTTTATTAGGGACTGACAACAGCGACAACAGCGAATTTGGAACTTACCATTTGTCTGGATCGTCATGTTCACCATCTGTCACCATGTCTGCAAAAATATTTAATATCAATTATGTTATGATACTTCCTTCAATGAAAACAAATTTTCTTGTATTGCCATGGTCATCTGGGATGAGGGTGGTCCACTGATCATTCGGAATGAGCTCTCCGCACATCATTGAATCAATTTAGATATCAATGTACATAGATGGTGTCATATGCAAAGTGCGAAAAGAGAATGAAGGAAATACATACGAAAAAGATTAGCTTCAGTTGGAGGCGAACCAGCCTAAGGCTGAAAGCCTCCTAAATAAAGCTAAATTAATTAATTAATTAGCTTCAAGAAGTGACAGTTTCATCGGATTAGTCACCAAGTCTCCCCCACCATTGCTATCTGCAGCCCTATGTAAGTTATGTAAGCATGTAAGCTATGTAAGCATATGTATGTATACTTTCCAAAAACTTCAAAATTTTATTTAATCTTATGAAGTTTTTAAACTTTGTTCTCGACGTTTTCAACCACTATCTATTCCAAATTAAACAAAATTCCCCCATGCAATGTATGCTTATCGACACAAATAATAATGCAGGGTATATTCTGATATAATCAAACCCAACTCAAGCTGATACCAGTGAGAAGCTGTAATATCCCCCTACCAGATACAGATAGTTGCATAACAATCCAAACTCCCACTATACACAATCAAAAAGTTTCTGTTCAGCCTCATCCTATCATTACTTATTGAGTTTTCTTTCTTCCCTGAAATTCACTTGTAAGCAAAAATCGAAGATCTGATTTACATTTGTATTAGTTGAAATAACAACTTCCAATATTGCCTATAACTACAAATAAACTAAATGGGGACCCGTATTCGGTTTCCCCATCGGGATCCGTATTCGGTTTCCCCATCAGGATCCGTATTCGGTTTCCCCATCGGAATCCGTCTACGGAATCCCCATCGGGATACGTATTCGGTTTCCATATTGGGACCCGTATTCGGTTTTCCCATCGGGATCCGTATTCGGTTTCCCCATCGGGATCCGTCTACGGAATCCCCATCGGGATACGTATTCGGTTTCCCCATCGGGATCCGTATTCGGTTTCCCCATCGGGATCCGTATTCGGTTTCACCATGGGGATCCGTCTACGGAATCCCCATAGGGTACGGAGACGAGCAAGCCAACGGCTGAAAGTCTCCTTAATAAAAATATAAATAAAAAAAAAAAATCCCCATAGGGATACGTATTCGGTTTCCCCATCGGGATCCGTATTCGGTTTCCCCATCAGGATACGTATTCGGTTTCCCCATCAGGATACGTATTCGGTTTCCCCATCGGGATCCGTATTCGGTTTCCCCATCGGGATCCGTCTACAGAATCCCCATCGGGATCCGTATTCGGTTTCCCCATCAGGATACGTATTCGGTTTCCCCATCGGGATACGTATTCGGTTTTCCCATCGGGATCCGTTTACGGAATCCCCATCGGGATACGTATTCGGTTTCCCCATCGGGATCCGTCTACGGAATTCCCATCGGGATACGTATTCGGTTTCCCCATCGGGATCCGTATTCGGTTTCCCCATCAGGATACGTATTCGGTTTCCCCATCGGGATCCGGATACGGTTTCCCCATCAGGATACGTATTCGGTTTCCCCATCGGGATCCGGATACGGTTTCCCCATCAGGATCCGTATTTCGGTTTCCCCATCGGGATCCCTTTACGGAATTCCGTCATCAGGATCCGTCTACGGAACCCGTCATCGGGATCTGTCTACGGAACCCGTCATCGGGATCCGTCTACGGAACCCGTCATCGGGATCCGTCTACGGAACCCGTCATCAGGATCCGTCTACGGGACCCTTCATCGGGATATGTCTACGGAACCCGTCATGGGGAACCGTCTACGGAACCCGTCATCGGGCTCCGTCTATGGGATCCGTCATCGAATTTCCATCGGGGTTCACTTCTACTTTATTGTAGCTTTTAGTAAACACACTCACTAACCTGCAAAGAGATCCGGCTGCAAACTTCCCGCCCTGATCCAGCTTCGGCTTCCCTACCGGGATTCGGCTTGGGACTGGTACACTTTCCTAAAAAAAAAAACAAAATTACATTACATTACATTAATAAGTTCACATTTACTTACCTGAAAAACATTGAAACTCGCGACGGACACATTATCGGCACCATGGTGGGTATATTAATGGTGATACAGCTTTGTCACTATATTGGCGAGGAGGTCGCGGGGGGGAAAAGTACGGTTTTAGAGCAAATTGTAAACAAACTCGGTAGCTGTTCCACACAAAAATCCAACATAGCTGAATCGTGAATTTGACACATTAGAATACCTATATGTAGTCACCTTGAGCGGCACTTTCCCCGGCTAATTCGTCGAAAAACCAAACTTTTTCCCACTGCGAAAACAAACTGTCACGGCCAATGAGATCAACGCAAATTTGATTACAGTGTACTCAATATCGAAAAAACCGCAGGATGAGTAAATTTGCCGCATGTTTTTCTGTGGAAAACCTCAAAAATCTGCCCTAAAATTAGTAAAGTTGACGAGAATCCAGAGAATCCAATCTTTGCTTTTCTCATATTCGGAAAAAATTTCCTGGAAAAAAACCTGGAAAACATGAGGGAAATTAATTCAAAACTGAGTTCCTGCACTTTTTGCGATTTATGAGTGAACTAAACTCAAATTTGGGTCATTCTCATTCGCCGTGTAGTGCTGACTCAGGACAAAACAAACTTTGCATGCGGCGAGGGACCGAGGGACAACAATAATTATTTACATCGCGATGAACTTTGATTCTAATGTAACGTTTGGTTCTGTTGTCATTGGATGTTTTCTGATGCTTTATGCGTGCAATAAATTACATCGTGATTAAGTTTGATTCTAATGTAACGTTAGGTTCTGTTGTCATTGCATGTATTCTGATGTCAAACTTTACATCGTCAAGACGTTTGATTCTGATGTAACGTTTGAGGCTAATGTATTTTTATGTACTTGGACGTCACACTGAAGTCTGAATACATTAAGGGTACAGCAATACACGTTAAAATTTAATGTATTGAAGATGTCTGCTGATGTTTCCTACATTACAATTTCTATTCGGGTAGTGCTACACCATGTTTGTTTTGATTCGCTATGAAAGTTTGACAGATAAAATGAGGGGTTAGTCGATTTTCCTATGTTTCGAGGGGTGAATCGATTAGCTTGGGACCGAAGAGAGTACCAGAGCTGAGCCAAAAAGTTGAGCACGTTATTTCGGGACCTTCTAGTCTTAGAGTTACCTCTATGGTTATACCCTGGAGAGACTATGGCTTATATCAAGAGCAAATTTTCATTATGTCGTAAGTAACATTCGCACCAATCCGAGAAAAATAAAGTTTTGTTTTGATGACCGAAAAGTTATTCCTATTTCCAAGTAAACACATATAATCTCATAGTGATAGCAATGTTTAGCATATTTAGCAGGGTTTTAATCATACAAATGCAAATCGCTAGCTTTCATGCTAAAAAATACCGGTTTTTGAGTCAAAAGTTATTATACGTCGTTTGGTGGCCCCTATTGTTACTTAAGTCAAAGTGTATTTACCAGGATATTCGGGAGAATTATCAATTACGTCTCCTTACGTGCAGCCCATTCATCATTTTAGGACCACCGAAATCATCTTAGCAACAAACAGTTCGATTTATTCACTTTAATAATGAGAAAGCGAAACGACGAACGTACACTTTTCACGGGTTTCTCAGCACTGTTACTTAAGTCAAACGGCATCTCCATAGAAATTGGGTGACTTAAGTAACATCGAAAACTATTTTGATCGGAAGGTGATTACGTCAAAAAGCAATTTGACTGGTAAATAAATTTAAAAATGGGATTTGATCCTATTGAAGCGCCCATACTCCGTTGCGCATCCATGTTTCACTCCCGTGTTGAAGTGCCCAACGTAGAGCAACAACTCGCGTGGTCTTTCTTTCTCCGTAAAATGAAAGACAGTGCAATTCCATTTCTACTGTATGGAAAAAGCTCTTTGATGAATCAGTTATCCTGAGGTTGGAACTGTGCTCGTCCGCACCTAGCAAACCTCGGATAATAAACTCATCAGAACAACTGCCCCGATTCTTTATTATTCGAAACCTTTTATACATGAATTTGTTACTTAAACTCTACACAATAGTTTTTCTCCAGTATGTACATATAAAGCGAGACAGATAGTTTTTCTCTTGGAAAGTCGGTGTCTGTTTTTTTAACAAGAATTAATGCTCCTCGCGGTAGGAACGGCTATGTAGGATGCTTACTCACCAATGTTTACTTTGACCTTTCTCGAAGCACCTAGTTAAGCCAGCGCGCATCGCTGACGACGCGGTAGCAACTGTTTATAAACAACTGACCCTGGAAATGTGCGACATTGTCACTGCTGCTGTTAAGTTGTGTATTTGCTCCTACCGTATGGGGGTCTATTACTGGTTAATTTCTTACTCAGATTGATATTGGAATTTGAGGCCTTGCATCCCCTCTTACTTAACCAGCTTGAGAATAATATCGAAGAGATTCTACTCAAGGATATGCGCTGGTAACTATTCTATATTTGCTATATTTTTTTTACTGGATCTTCTTATTATGGTTCTTACTCCTACTGTGCCTTTCTTAAGTCACCTGAACCCGCCTGCTAATAGAACTTTCCATATGGCTGACATTTTCTCTCTCTTAATTCTTAGTACATAGTGTTCATTCATTAATTCATTAGTCTCTCTCATGAGTCATATACCCTGTGCGAACGTAGCGATATACTCTGGCGTCTTCATTTGTTTATATTGATTTTTAATTTTGCTACTCTGCATGGCCCTGTTATTTGTTCCCATTTGGAGCGTCACTATGAACGTTACGCTGCCCTTCAATGTTTATTCGTTTACATAACCGAATGAAAACATTCTCACCTGTTTGGCGTGTGGTGGTTATTCATTTGCTAATCTTTTCTATGCTTACGTTTACGCTGAGTCAGTGAATATTGGGTTCACGGAAAATGGGGCGTTGCATCCCCCTATACTTATTGAGCTTGAGATTAATCTAGAAAAGATTGATCACAAAATATTGCGCGGGAAAATAAAACCTAATTTGCCTAACTGACTTACGTTAATTATGCGTTTAGTTGAGTTATACCATTCTTGTTGCAATTGATATTTAATGTTAACATTGTATAGAACCATTACGAATAGTTCACTATAAGGATTGATGTTAGAATTTGGGGTTGTTTCATCCCCCCTTACTTACTGAGGTTGAGAATCATTTTGCAAAAATTATTATCAATAAGCTTGAGTTGGTAATCTTCGATTTGAAAATTTCGTGCTTTCTTGTTGCCATATTTCTCCTAACCTTAGGGTGATCCTAAATTGTACCTTTCGTTAAAGCTCCTTCGTTTCTGCTCGTTCATCCGTGCGATTGAAAGCTGTTCCTGACTCGTCATTTGGTTGATATCAAATATCAGGTGTGGGTGTATCTGCCATTACCCGCCATCTATGATTCGTTGTTTGCCGCATTCAGGTTACTCTTCATCGTCTTTCATATCTATGTCTTGTACTGATCGCATCTCGTCATTATGTATGTTTCTGTTGGAAACTTTTTAGTGCTATTTAGAACTTCAACTTTCTCTATGGTGTAGTATGATTCCACATCTTCGATGATTTTCGTTATAAGATGTAAACTTGTTTTGGATTTTATCCACGACTGTTTTCTATCTGTGTTTATATATGCAGCTAGTCAATTTATTGTTTGTGCCATACCATGCGTTAGTTGTGTACTTGATTGTGCTTCATTGCCATTTTTGAGTTTGATGTTTAATTATGTCATATCAACGTTACGTTGTATGTTCTGTAGTTTTATGATGATGTTTGCGAAACCGTTGCTGAAGTAGTTTGTCATTTTAGATGCTGTGTGATGAGCTTATGCCAAAGATCTCATCTATACAGTATAATGTGTTGATCAATTCTGTTATCCTCGATAAACCACTCGATTCCATCTTCCTGTTCCTTGTACTTTTCCGATCATCCTACCCAACACCGTCAATCTTCAATCTTCCGCATGATTTGTCTTTCGATTGTCATCTAGCCATTGTGAATGTGACTCTTCCTTCGCTGTTGACGGTCTCTTAGATTCGCCACCTGGTACATCCAAGGATATCCAAAATCGATTTTCCCTTTCTCACTGTATCACCAATAATTATCTTTTGGATATTTTTTTTTTATCAATTTCACTCTAAAACATTCATTAAACTATAACTTTGGTATATTCAAATTATTTTCTACTCATCTTTTGAATCAACTATAATATTTTTTTAACTTGGTTTACATACTTTGATATCATTGACATGATATGATTAATAATAAAGGGTGATACGGTCAAAATTTGGTCAATATCAACTTGACGTATTTCTTTCAATTTTGCATTTAAAAAACCTGAACACCCCTCATTTTGAAGGTGTGTGTGTGTAGAATATTGCTCCTATTTTGATTTTGGAATTCACTCTTCAGTTGTCAAAATGCCGTCCAAGCAAGAAGAGCAGCGTATCAAAATTTTGCTCGCGCATCGCGAAAATCCGAGCTACTCGCACGCAAAGTTGGCAAAATCGCTAAAAGTTGCCAAATCAACCGTTACAAATGTAATTAAAGTGTTTGGGGAACGTTTGTCGACAGTCAGGAAGTCTGGATCGGGGGGAAATCGAAAACCGGAAGCCGCTGAGACGACAAAGAGAGTTGCCGGTAGTTTCAAGCGAAACCCTAACCTCTCTCTCCGAGATGCCGCAAATAAGCTGGGTGTATCGTCTACAATCGTGCATCGAGCCAAAAAACGAGCCGGACTATCGACTTACAAGAAGGTAGTGACTCCAAATCGCGATGATAAACAAAATACGACGGCCAAAGCGCGATCCCGGAGGCTGTACACGACGATGCTGACGAAGTTTGACTGCGTGGTAATGGACGACGAAACCTACGTCAAAGCCGACTACAAGCAGCTTCCGGGACAGGAGTTTTATACGGCAAAAGGAAGGGGAAAGGTAGCAGATGTTTTCAAGCAAATGAAACTGTCAAAGTTCGCAAAGAAATATCTGGTTTGGCAAGCCATCTGTACCTGTGGCTTGAAAAGCAGCATTTTCATAGCTTCCGGGACTGTCAACCAAGAAATTTACGTGAAAGAGTGTTTGAATAAATGTCTGCTGCCTTTCCTGAAGAAACACGGTTGTTCCGTACTGTTTTGGCCGGATTTGGCATCTTGCCATTACGGTAAAAAGGCTATGGAGTGGTACGCCGCCAACAACGTGCAGGTGGTTCCCAAGGACAAGAACCCTCCCAACACGCCAGAGCTCCGCCCAATTGAGAAATACTGGGCTATTGTCAAGCGGAACCTAAAGAAGACCAAAAAAACTGCTAAGGGCGAGCAGCAGTTCAAGGCAAACTGGCTTTCTGCGGCGAAGAAGGTGGACAAGGTGGCTGTACAAAATCTGATGGCAGGGGTCAAGCGTAAGGCCCGGCAATTCGGATTTGGAAAAGCGGAAGCCTAACTGAATATTTTTCCTGAATTTTATACTAATTGAACTTGAAAAAGAAATTTAATTTGATTTTTTAAATAAACGATTTCACCGATTTACACGCGTTTTCCCTTGACCAAATTTTGACCGTATCACCCTTTATTCTTCGTTAGTTGCTTGCTGCTCTTATTTTTTTCAATTTCATATTTTCATCCACACAATAAATAATCAGTATGCTATCTATTTTCTGCAAACAAATTCAAAATTAATTACTTTAACTGAACATTTTTATCTGATTGTCGATATTACACTTCTTGTTTTACTCTTAACTTTGTTCCTTTGTTCCCTCATACTTCTTATTCTGATATCTTTCATCATGTTTTGCTAGTATTTTTATTTTATTACCCTACTTTTTCTGTTACTTCGTTTAACTCTTTTTGTCTGTAGTTGTAACTCACCAATTAATCAAAGCATCTGAATGACCACGTCATGAAATTGCAGCAAGTACTCTCTTTCTCCTAATGAGGTTTAAAACGGCACATATCTGTAATTCGATTCATCTTTGCTCGGTTCCAGGTTCCTCTGGCCATACGTTTAACTTTTTATTTAGTCAATTCAATTAATGTCTTGTACGTGGCCAAATTGCTGCAAGTGCTCGTCTTCGCTAATTGAGTGAAAACGGTGGGTATCTGTAAGTAAACTCAAATTTCAGTTAGACTCATTCATAAATTCTCGGGCATTCTTGATTCCAAATGCCATTGTCCAATTGTTCATCTCCACATCTGTAACGGTCTGTAAAAAATAAAACGGCCTTTAATAAATTGTCAACCATAACATCATTCACGACTCTGGGATCATTTACAGTATATTAATTCTGTGTTTTGACGGTATTTTCCGTTCAAAATTGTTTTGTATTCAATCTCGCTGTGAGATTCTAGTGCACAGTTAGTCCAAAGCGCTTTGTAGGTACAATCTTCTTGTCCACTTTGATCTTGTTTGTCATCGTTTTTTTTTTTTGATCATTGTCATAAGTATTATTTTTCAACGTATTAATTTTTTTTTTAATGAAATTATTGTATAAATCTGTAACTGTTTTTCAGTAATTTAACCCATATTGTGTGCTGTAATGTCAATCCTTAGCTCTTCGATCCATTCAAAATCGTACTGCAAAATAGTTTGCTCTTTTTTTGATGAATACATTTGTTTTATTAGCTGAATCATTCAGTTACTGCATGCATTACATATAGGTCGAAATTTTTTGTATCTCTTTGAAATGGTTTCATCACTAATTATATTAGAAAATACTGTCTACTATTATTAACTATATATGATTTTACCTTTGTTTTCATTTTCTTGAAACTTTATCTGAAGCTTCGCTTTTATGTTTCCATTTCCATATATGCATGTTTTGAACATTTTGTTCAATTCCTTATTAATCCCAATTGAAATTTAATATATACTTTTTCTTAACAATTTTCAATTGTCTTTTATCATTCTGGTTATTCCATAAATTCATTTTCAAATAACAATACTTAATTTTATATAAACATACCCCGGGGTCATTATCATTTAGTCAATAATATCCATTCGATTTTTATTCTTATTATTTATTTATATTACTATTCAATTTAATCATCACCATATACATCATTCGTTCCGGGAACGTCTTCCCTTGTCTAACGCACTCTCTCACAAACATTCCATGTATCCCTCTTATACATTAGCTACAGTTTATCACTTCTTTTTTTTCACTAATATTTTTATTATTTGCTCGCAGTATTCTTTCCATTTTCATAGCCATCTCCTGGAGTAACATCCAAATTTTAATTGTTATTTTAATATGTGTGTCTCTCTGTTCTTAATTATAATATAAATATTATGTATATAATAATCGATAAATAAATAATTATTTGTCGGTACTGACGAATTTGTTCCGCGTACTTTTCATTGTTCATTGATTAATCATTGTATCGCTTTATACGATTGACGTGGATTTTTTCTAATTTCTTCCCATTCTGTATTACCACGGTTTGTTCACTAGGAATTTCCATTACTGTGTATGGGCCACGCCACATACTCTGTAGTTTTTGTCCTACCCCCATAGGGTTTGATTGCACTAAAACTAAATCTCCCCACATTGGTTGCCATTGATTTGAATTTTTGTCATATTGAACCTTCCGCTTTTCTTTCGATATTTTCAAGTTTTCTCTTGCGTTATAATGAATGTTGCTCAAAATACTCTTCATTTCACCAACGTAATCATGATAGTCCATTGTGGAATTACCTTTTCTATAAATGGATGTGGGAATTTTTGCCTTTCGTCCATATAATAACTCAAATGGGGTGTAATTTGTTGAAGAGTTTATCGTTGTATTGTATTCAAAGTTGAAGTATGGTATCAATTGGACCCATGTTCTTTGATTCCCTCCAATAAATTGTCGTAAATAGGTTTTCAACTCTCTGTTTGAACGTTCCACTAAATTTGCCTGTGGATGGTATGCACTTGTGTTGATTTTTTAATTTTCAAAATTTTACATATGTTTTTCATGAGGTTACTCATGAAGTTCGCACCTTGATCTGTCACTATTTCTTTTGGATACCCGAATTTACAGATCACATTTTCGACAAAAGTTCTTGCTACTGTTTGTGCTTCCTGATTTTCCATACATGCGACAATTAAATATCTGGTTAAGTCATCTTGAACGACTAATCCGTATTTATTACCCCATTCCGATTCGGGTAAAACAACGATATCCATAAATAATTTTTCAAACGGCTCTGTAGCTGTTGTAGTAATTTTCATTGGAATTTTGTTGGACTTGCAAATTTTGTTTTTCTGACACGAATCGCATTTTCTTACATAATCTTCAATGTCTCGTCTCATTTTTTCCATGTAAAAAGAGACCCAACTCTCTTTCGCATACGTTTTGCTCCTACATGTCCACCTAGGGGTGCGTCATGAAATTCTCGTAAAATTGTTTCGATTTCTTCACCCTCTATTTGAATACGTTCAGAGTCTGCATTGTACAAAGAAATTTTCTTATCAAATTTCAATGATATGAATTGTATCATTTGTAATACTTCAAACTGTTTTATTTTGCGAAATGATAATATATGGACATGTTTTGCTTGCTTTAGATAGTCAGGACCTTTCATAAAGCTCCTATTGAGTTTCTTTAGGAAACTTTTACCATTGAGCAAAGAGTTATTTTTCCCCTCGATAATCAATCCTGCAATCTTTTCGTTTGGTATATTTATAATTCCATTTTTGTCATAATCCTTCAATCCATGTGGTAAATTACACAGAGTTGAAATTTCCTTGTAGGCTGATCTACTATTTAATATAACTAATGTAGCATCTGCTGAGTCATTAGTTAATTTCCCTGAAATCAAAAGTTCATCTGTGTTTACTAATGATTGCTCTACGCTTGCTTTAAAATCATTGTATAAGTTGTGGTTATCATCTTTCTTTGTGGTGTTTCCATTGTCACTTATATCCATGTTAACTAATTCATTAAAAACTGAGTTCCTTTGAGGTTGGTCAGTTCTCAAATAAAGGGTGTCCACGATGAAATTGCCACACTATGAAATTGCTCTAACTTTTTAACCGTTGGGTAGAATTTAATGAAAATTTGGGTGGATTTAGTTCATAGTGCATTATTTACATCCTGCAAGTTTTAAAGTCCTGTGATCAAAACTCGCGGAAATGGAGTCGAAAGAACAGCTCGTGCGTGATAAAATCTTGCACATTCATCACGAGAACAAGGATCTCTCGCATCGTTCCATCGCTAAAACGTTGGGAATCGCGAATTCCACGGTGTCGCGAGTGATTAAGCGGTTCGAGGAACGGTTGACCACCGATCGAAAGCCCAGAAGTGAAGGAAAAAGTATTCCGTACAACACCAAAAATCACAACCGCGTAGTTGGGGCCTTCAACCGAAATCCGAACGCCTCCGTTAGGGATTGGCTAAGAAGCTGCACCTAAGCCGAAGTTTTGTCCAGAAGGCCAAAACTAAGGCTGGGCTTCGAACGTTCAAGGTACAAAAGGCCCCTAATCGCGACGAGAAGCAGAACAAGTCCGCCAAAACCCGTGCCAGGAAGTTGTACCTCAACATGCTGACGAAAGTTGAATGCTGCATCATGGACGACGAAACATATGTGAAGGCCGACTTCAAACAGATCCCCGGCAACCTGTTTTTCACGGCCAAGGATAAGTTCAGCGTTCCGGAGCATGTCCGCACTCAGAAGATGTCCAAATTTGCGAAGAAATTCCTGGTTTGGCAAGCCATCTGCACGTGCGGGAAGCGGAGTGCACCTTTCGTGACCCAGGAAACGATGAACGGACAGGTGTACATAAAAGAGTGCCTCCAGAAGCGGCTGCTTCCTCTCCTGAAGGCCCACAACGTCCCAACAATCTTCTGGCCGGATTTGGCCTCATGCCACTACTCCAAGGACGTGCTGAAGTGGTATGCGGACAATAAGGTCAATTTCGTGCCGAAAATGTTCAACCCTCCCAACACTCCGGAGCTCCGCCCCATCGAGAAGTACTGGGCGATTATGAAGCAGCACCTTCTTAAACGACCTAAGGTAGTGAAGACAGTCGAGGAACTGAAGAAAGTATGGGTTTACATGCAAAAAACGGTTGATTCACAGGTTGTGCAGAATCTTATGGCCGGGGTTAAGGCCAAGGTGCGGGCATTTGCGTATGGACTGTAAATAAAATACGAGTAAAATGGTAAAATGAAGTTTAATAGTTATTTCTCAATCCCTGAAAATTTGATGGCAATCGGATGAAAACTCGAATTTTGCGAATCAATTTTGTGTGTGGCAATTTCATCGTGGACACCCTTTATTGGTCAGTGGAATCGCTTGATCGCTTGTTGTTTATTTCTGTTTGGGTTGTCTGCCTCTGCATTCTTTGCTGCTGTCGCGTAACGACTGCAACTACCTGCTCTTGTTCTACCGACGTATGTTGTTGATTCTTAATGTTTACGTTACCTTTTTTACAATTACAACGTTGTAACCTTGATTGCCCCTGACAATAACTTGTTGGTTGAATCTGGTTGACGTTTTTGTTTTCCTTCGTGCATGGTAGCCTTGACAAAAAGTCTGCAACAATGTTCTCTTTCCCTTGTTTGTAGCGTATATCACATTTAAGACCTTGCAGCTTAAGGGGGTATTCCCGATCTTTTTTTTCAAAAAATCAAATATTTTTTTTTCACGTTTTTTTTGTACTTTAGACTATATACTTTCATCCCCCCAAGCCGTTTTCCGATCAGCGAATTCGGTGTCCAGGCATAGCTGACTAATGGTAAGAACCCCCAAATGGTTTTAACTAAAGTCAAAACTTTAAACGCGTTTTTCTCGAAACCACATTTTTTTTATCGGGCGAAGATTTTTCTCAGAAACTATAAGAGATATTGACTTGAATCTTTGCGCATTTTGTTCCTTATTAAATTCTTTGGAGCTTCTCCCACTTTCAGCCAAAAATATTAACATTTAACATTGTTTGAAGCACCTTAAAGTTGCAAAAAAGCGGGCTAAAAATCGCCTGTTTTTTCATATGGCCGCCATTTTGTTAATTTGCAAGATTTTTTGCTGCCAACGGGAGAAGCTCCAGAGAATCTTATGCAGATTATTATTTCATCACGAAATCTGTTTCAGATGAAGACGTTCCAGAGAAAAGTCTTCGCCCGTCCAGGCGTTTGCGGCGAACAGGGGTCTGTTTGTCGCCATTTTGTGACGTCAATAATGTCTTTTTTTATGTCGAAAAAAAATTATTTGTAAACTTTAATGTTCAATAGACAAGAATCCCAAAGAGTTAGGCGCATTACTATTCATTTTCCTTGAAAAAAAATTAATTGAAAAACAGGCCGAAAAAAGGCAAAAGATTGGGAATACCCCCTTAAGTCGCAGTCTTGTTAATGTGGGTGACGTTTCCTTTAACCGCCAAATTGAAATTAAAGGCCTGTGATCTGTGTAAACAATGAATTTTTGATCAAATATAAAATGTCTAAAATAGTCAACCGCCCAAACGATCGCTAATAATTCTTTCTCGATTGTGTGGTATCTACTTTCTGCACCTATTAATGCCCTGCTCGCAAAGGCGATCGGTCTATCGACAGTTTTCTCATTAGATAACACCGCTCCTATCGCGTAATTGCTAGCATCTGTGGTGATGACAAAAGTATCCTCATAATTAGGCCTTACTAACAAAGGTTCAGATATGAGGCATGTTTTAAGCATTTCGAAAGCTTCCTCACATTCACGCGTCCATACAAATTTTACATTCTTCTTCAATAAATCGTTCAAAGGTTTCCTGTACTTTGCAATGTTGGGAATGAATTTTCCATAAAAATTAATTGTACCTAAAAATGATCGAACATCTTTCACTGTAGATGGACTTTTCATCTTTTGTATACTTGGTTGGTTTTATACCATATTGATCTATTATATGACCAAGATATTTGATTTCTGTTTTCAAAATTTTGCATTTCACCGGTTCCAATTTTAAATTATGTTTGCGTAGTCCTTGCAACACTTTATATAAGTTTTCATTATGTTCTTCGATTGTTCTTCCTGAAATGATGACATCATCCAGATAAACAACGGCTCGAACATCTCCGATTTCGTATAGTACCGTATTCATTAATTTTTGAAAAGTTGATGGGCTATTCCTTAATCCCATAGGCATTCTTGTAAATTCAAAGTGTCCTTTTGGGGTTGAGAAGGCTGTTTTAGCGGCATCTTTTGGATCGATTGGGATTTGATAAAATCTCGACTTTAAATCCAATGTTGAAAAATATACACTATCTCCAAGATTATCCATGATTTCATTGATGAGTGGAATTGGATATACAAAAGGCTTAGTTATCAAATTTAAAGCCCTAAAGTCCACTACAATTCGATATTTCTTATTTCCAGCTGCATCCAAGTCCCTTTTTGGTATACACAAGACTGGTGCATTCCATGGGCTTTTACTTGGTCTGATGATACCTTGCCTATACATTTCTTCGATTTCTTCATTAATTTGCTTTTTTGTTGCTTCTGGGAATCTGTATTGCCGTTTATTAATGGGTACGTTCGTTGAAGTTTCTAATTCGTGCACTGCCGCATCTGTGTGGGTCAGTTTATCACCCTCAAGAAAAAACACATCACTAAAATTACTTAAAATTGATTCAATTGATTCTAAAGCGCTTCGTGATAAATGATCAAGTTTGATCTGTTCGAAGATCTTATTATATCGTTCGTGTCCTTGAAGCATTTTAATATTTTTGTATTTGACAATATCGTAGTCTATGTCAGAATTTAAGTCCAACATTTCTCTGTCGTCATATTCACTTCCTTCTTCATTATATTCTTCATGATAAAAATCATTTTCCAACGGGTCATCTATTTCCATTCCATTGAATGTATGGACTTGTGTAAAATCTTTACACTCGTCTTCTTTATAGTTTTTCTTGCAAGTGTCGAGCTCAAAAATAGCATATTCAAAATTTCTTCCAATTTGTGCTACATGTTTTTGAAGGAACTCTCCTCCGAGTATACATGGTACTAATAAATGTGTCATTAAATGAAATTTTGCTGGGAATACTATGTTTCCTATGATTAAACCTATATTAACTGATCCCTTTGTTTTTGTATTTCCACCAATTCCCGCTATTGTTATAGTATCATTTATATTTACTTGGTCTATTCTTAGCGATTTGACTGCTTCATATCTGAGCAGATTTACTGATGAACCTGTATCGAGTAAACATCGCAGCCTATATGCGGGGTTATTAGATGTAGGTATCTCGACAAAAAATAAGTTATCTCTAGAATAGATTTTTTTAAGTGCTATTTTATTTGATATTATATTATAAAGGGTTGATTCGCTGTTATTATATTGCTTATTTTTATTTTGTTTCCCCATTATTGCGTGAAAATTAAATTCTATTTCATTACTATTTTTACTTGAAAGCTCCTTATTTCTCTCAATTATATTTTCGTCCGCTTTAATTCCTACCATGTCCTTTTTAAAAACGTATGGTTCAATTTCCACATATCGTTTAATGTCTTTCACACTACTTTCTCTATGTATATAATCAATATATTTTTTATTTATAGGATGAGAGAAGGTTTTGAAGATTGCAAATCTGAAGCTCCCACCTATACTTTCGATATGATTTCTTGCGAATGCTGTGCCTATTGTGGCTGGTACAGCTAAATTATGAACTAAGTTAAATTTTATTGGTATGTTACTTCTGCCTATTTTTAAATTGACCCAAATGTCTCCAAATGATTCTTCTTCTTCTCCGTCTATCTCTGTATATGCCACACTAAGTGGGTTTATCAGTTTTGCTCCCACTTTCAATGCTATACTTTTGTGCATAAAATTTTCGGTTTTACTTGTGTTAAAATGGTATCTGCAAAAGAACTCCGGGTTTTCTGCTGTTGACATATACCAGTAGAAATCTCCGTTATTTCCACCGAACATTGGATATTTATGGTTTGTTGTAATGATTGGGTCAAATTTTATCCCAGCGTGAAAACATTGGGAATCTGTAACATGTGTCTTTCCAGGATTCCGGAATTTTAGTTTTTTATGTCTTGTGTTGAAATTATCTCTGATACTGAAATTCTCTCTGCGGTTTTCGTCATTGTATCTATTGCTGTATTCACCTTGGTAATTTATGTTGTAGTTTCCGTTATCATTCCTGTTGTAATTGTCGGTGAATTATTGTTATTCATATTTCTGCTAAAATTATTATTTTCTTGGTATTCGTAACTCGTGCTCCTGTAACCATTTTGATTTCCATTGAACGGCCTTTGATTAGACCTAACGAAATTATTCGGAAAATCTCTATGAGGTCTGAATTTTCTATCGAACGAATTGTTTTGTTGATGTTTTCGTTGATACCGGTTAAAATATTTGGGTTGATTAACATGATTATCCCAATTATTTCGGTTCCTTTGTGATTTTGATTTTTCAGCGATGTGAATACACTGAAGTCTTTTTTCGATATCCTCAATTTGTTTTTCGTAGATACACTCTTCCTGTAAACATTTGACTAGTTCATTGAAGGTGTTATTTTTCTGTGATTTTGCCATATTTTTCAAGTTCCTATTTTTCAAACCTCCCAAAAAATGTATCCTCAAATTCCGTAGTGCATATGACTCTCTGCCTTTGGCATTATTTTCTTCATATTCATCCACGTGTTCTTTTAATGTTAATGCCCTATCTTTGTAATCTTGAAAGGATTCGTTTGGTCCTTGTTCCAAAGTTTCGATTTTCTGAAAAATTTCTTCCAGCTTAACATTTGTCCCAAACTCTCTTTCGAGATTGGTTCTCACTTCGGGCCATGTTTCCGCATAAATGCGTTTGAAATACCCTGATGCCGGATCTTTCAATTTCATCAAAATTACCTGAATTAAAGGTTCATGCGATTCTTCTACTGGCAATTTCTTAGCGAAGAAATCGCACTGGTATAAAAACGATCGTAATTCTGAGGCCGCGCCTCTGAACTCTGGAATGCATTGAATAGCTCTTTCAGTTTTTCAGCCATTTTTTTGTTTGTTTTTCGAAGCAAACGAGAAAAAATGCGACTGTTTCTCAGTCCCTTATTAAATTATGGATATTGCTATTATTTTGGCTCTTCGCGAATTTAAGTGGATCAAAAACGTTTTCAGCGTAAATTCAAGAAATTTTTTTTTTCATGTTTTGTGCTTTGTTAATCGAATTTGCTTGTTGGCCTTTTAAATTTGTTTAAATTAATTTAACGTTCCCTTAAAGTGGTTGATTAAGCATTAAGCATCTTGCAAGAAATTTTGCTTACAAAGATGAAATGTATACTATTTATAATATTGTACGCGTAAATTATTTATAATACGGTAATGTATCAGAACTTTACACATTTTTTTTTAACTGTGTACTCGCACTATCAGGAGCAGGATCAGGGTTATTCCTTGTTGAGTCTGCGATGAAGTTCCCAGATGAAGTCCCCATATCTTTATAGTTGACCAGATGTGCACCAATGTGCTGTACTCTTTATTAATCACTAGTTCACTTTTTCCTTTTTTTGTAATTTAATCAAAGTCACTTTTTGGTTTTTTAACACTTACTGATTTTAGCCAGTCGAAATTTTGGCGTTCCAACACTTGAAAATAGCGGTTTAGTTTTCGCTGTCACCAGATGAAGCGCCCATACTCCGTTGCGCATCCATGTTTCACTCCCGTGTTGAAGTGCCCAACGTAGAGCAACAACTCGCGTGGTCTTTCTTTCTCCGTAAAATGAAAGACAGTGCAATTCCATTTCTACTGTATGGAAAAAGCTCTTTGATGAATCAGTTATCCTGAGGTTGGAACTGTGCTCGTCCGCACCTAGCAAACCTCGGATAATAAACTCATCAGAACAACTGCCCCGATTCTTTATTATTCGAAACCTTTTATACATGAATTTGTTACTTAAACTCTACACAATAGTTTTTCTCCAGTATGTACATATAAAGCGAGACAGATAGTTTTTCTCTTGGAAAGTCGGTGTCTGTTTTTTTAACAAGAATTAATGCTCCTCGCGGTAGGAACGGCTATGTAGGATGCTTACTCACCAATGTTTACTTTGACCTTTCTCGAAGCACCTAGTTAAGCCAGCGCGCATCGCTGACGACGCGGTAGCAACTGTTTATAAACAATTGACCCTGGAAATGTGCGACATTGTCACTGCTGCTGTTAAATTGTGTATTTGCTCCTACCGTATGGGGGTCTATTACTGGTTAATTTCTTACTCAGATTGATATTGGAATTTGAGGCCTTTGCATCCCCTCTTACTTAACCAGCTTGAGAATAATATCGAAGAGATTCTACTCAAGGATATGCGCTGGTAACTATTCTATATTTGCTATTTTTTTTTTTACTGGATCTTCTTATTATGGTTCTTACTCCTACTGTGCCTTTCTTAAGTCACCTGAACCCGCCTGCTAATAGAACTTTCCATATGGCTGACATTTTCTCTCTCTTAATTCTTAGTACATAGTGTTCATTCATTAATTCATTAATCTCTCTCATGAGTCATATACCCTGTGCGAACGTAGCGATATACTCTGGCGTCTTCATTTGTTTATATTGATTTTTAATTTTGCTACTCTGCATGGCCCTGTTATTTGTTCCCATTTGGAGCGTCACTATGAACGTTACGCTGCCCTTCAATGTTTATTCGTTTACATAACCGAATGAAAACATTCTCACCTGTTTGGCGTGTGGTGGTTATTCATTTGCTAATCTTTTCTATGCTTACGTTTACGCTGAGTCAGTGAATCTTGGGTTCACGGAAAATGGGGCGTTGCACTATATTCGGACAGTATATAGTGTAATAGCAGGAGAATCGATTGACACTGATAGCTCGACTTTGTTTACCTTTGTTACATTCGACGTAATGAAAATTTGCTCCTGATATCATGTTATATAGGCTGTCTTGAAATAAGCACTCACCCACATACAGCGGGCTAGTCGCCCACGGCTCGCCCCCGGACCGCTCGGCGGACGGGGCGGACTTGGGCGACTCGAACCTCGCGGCGCCGCTTGGTCCAATTATTTGCAACATTTGGGCGCCTGAGGCGAAAACGATACCTGTCAAAAAACTGATCGTTTCGGCCATTTTGTCCGCCCCCAGGCGCCCCGGCGCGCTCCCGAATGTTCACCACCATTTTCTTTTTCAATGGGTTTTAAATTAATAAAAATGAAAACAGTTGAAGCATAAACATGACTTCATCAATAAATTTTATTTTTCATTTTCTTATAACTAACATATGTTTTTTTTTATTAAATAGATCTTAACCTAACAATAATATCTTACAAGCTAAGTCAACCGCATCATGCGACACATCAAATTACATGAGAATTCAATTTATGGTTCAATGGAACTCAAATTTAGTTCCAAGAACCACTTTACCCTCATCCGGACACATTCCGGGTATCCCGGGGGAAGAGGCCAACATTTGATTAGGGTCAAACCCATCATGCGACACATCAAATTACATGAGAATTCAACGACTGGTTCAATGGAACTCAAATTTAGTTTCTAGAACCGCTTTGGCCAGTTCGGACACATTCCGGGTGTCCCGGGGGAAGAAGCCAACATCTGATTAGGGTCAAACAAATCATGCGACACATCAAAATACATGAGAATTCAATTTCTGGTTCAAAGGAACTCATATCTAGTTCCAAGAACCACTTTGGCCACATCCGGACACATTCCAGGTGTCCCGGGGGAAGAGGCCAACATCTGATTAGGGTGCAACCCTTAATGCGACACATCAAAATACATGAGAATTCAATTTCTGGTTCAATGAAACTCAAATCTAGTTCCAAGAACCACTTTGGCCACATCCGGACACATTCCGGGTTTCCCGGGGGAAGAGGCCAACATCTGATTAGGGTGAAACCCATCATGCGACACATCAAAATACATGAGAATTCAATTTCTGGTTCAAAGGAACTCAAATTTAGTTCCTAGAACCACTTTGGCCACATCTGGACATATTCCGGGTGTCCCGGGGGAAGAGGCCAACATCTGATTAGGGCCAAACCCATCATGCGACACATCAAATTACATGAGAATTCAACGACTGGTTTAATGGAACTCAAATCTAGTTCCTAGAACCACTTTGGCCACATCCGGACACATTCCGGGTGTCCCGGGGGAAGAGGCCAACATCTGATTATGGTCAAACCCATCATGCGACACATCAAAATACATCAGAATTCAATTTCTGGTTCAATGGAACTCAAACCACTACAAGAACCAGAACAAGAACCACTTTGGCCACATCCGGACATATTCCGGGTGTCCCGGGGGAACCCGAATAAAAATTTACGTTTGCCTAACGTTTGATGTCTACCCTAATAAAAAATAACCATAGACGAACGATAACCCAAATCATTGAACTATTCCACAAATGGTTTGGATGATACCCAGAACACGTCGTTAAGCAAATTAACCATACAATTTTTATTAGGGTACATCAGCATCGAAATAAAATATATTCCTGGCATCAAACATTAGAAAACATTGCTATTTAGATGTAACGTGAAATAAAATTTTGCTATTCAAATGTATTTCTGACGTCGAGAATTTTCATCGAATTTTTATTTTTTAGATGATTTTAGACGTACAAAACGTTAAAATTTAACGTTCTTCGGGTGTTTTCAAATGTAGATGCTCCCTGATGTTGTCAAATGTACAAGACATTAAAACAAAATGATTTTCGGGTGTTTTCAATTGTACTAAGAACTTATTGTTTTCGGATGTTTTCAAATGTGCAAAACATTAAAATCTAACTTTTTCAAATGCTTTCAACCATTCAACACCACCAACACCGTTCCCCACCAGTCAGTTAACTGACCTTAGCTAACCTAATATCATTGTAGCAACTCTCTATGTGGCATTGGAACCATGCCATCAGCGCGCTAAGAGTTATTAGACTACTGACATAGGCGCCAATTCGTGGATGACGAGGCACTAGGTGACGTTACAGCGAACTTGACCATTGTTGTATCATTTTTTAACGTACTACCAGACAATGATGCGTAGTGTTTACATGATCAAGTTTCCAACTCTACTACAATCTACAATCTACAATCAACTGGAAATCGATATCCGACGCCATTTTTAAATCAAATATGGGATATATTGTCATATACCGTTGATACCATTGACATCGATATGGGTATTTTTGGAATCGGGGTGACGTGTAGAGATAGGAAATCGATATCCGACGCTACTTTGAAATCCAAGGTGGAGGATTCCTGTTGCAGAAAAAGTGTCAAATATCCATAAATATGGGTATTTTTAGAATCGGGCTAATGACTACGCCATTTTGAATTCCGAGATCCAAGAAGAGATTGGGAATTATGTACTATCAAATATCAATCAATATGGGATTTTTTTGAAGGTTTTTGGAGGTTGTCGTCTAGAGAAAATCGATATCCGATGCCATTTTGAAATCAAATGTGGCGGCTTCCAGTTTCATAAAAAGTGAAAAATAATTTCAAAAGTCCATAAATATGGGTATTTTTGGAATTTTGGTCACGAATAGAGGCCAAAAATCAATTTTAACATAACTTTAACCTAACATTTACTTCCCAACAAACAATTGCCTATTGAAGAAACGACTTCTTGACTATTTTATATCACTTCATGCTTAATAATACTTGTACTATTTTAAATATTAACTTCTGCTCAGGCTTTGTTCACACAAATCTGGAGAATTTATTCAACTACAACATCGAAGTATTTGGTGTTGAATAAAGTATGTCGAGAAGCTTTTCTTCGGCTTACAAAAATTGTAACAGAGCTTATTCGATCAAATTTTTGATTATTCAGCGTTAATTACACATCATTACTTCCTTAAACAGCGATGATATAAAGGTGTATATAGACGCTTGATTATTATGTGAAATAATGTTTCATTAGACACTATTCTACATTTATTAAACGATTATTAAATTACGAGATAATTTAAATTAAACTTAACTTAAACTTAAGTTAAACTTAAGTTAAACTTAACTTAACTTCAACTAAATTTTAACTTAACATAACCTTTACTTAACTTTGACTTAATTTTAACATAACTTAAATTTTAACATAACTTAAACCTAACATTAACTTAACTTTAACTTAACTTTAAATTTTAACTTAAATTAAACATCACTTTAACATTAACATAACTTTAACTTAAACCGAACATTAACTTAACATATCTTTAACTTAACTTTAACTTAACGTAATTTTAACTTAAATTTAACATAACTTTATCCTAAAATTAACTGAACTTTAACTTACCTTAAGCATTAACTTTAACTTTAACATTGTTCGGCAACGCTATCTAGGTGTCATCAGGAGGAAGCAGTCGCCTATACAAGACCATCGGTCACTCACCGTTGACCACTACCACCGGTCGTCATCTTCGGCTACCTATACACGCACTCCATGGGCGAGCCGGTGATGCTGGTTACTTTTCCGTAGATGATAAGTCAGTGCATGCAAGACCACACGACGGGTATCATCCACCGTTCGACCGCGCGCGTCGGGATGAAAAGATCGCATTTTAATTTGTTTGTGTCGTTATTATATTAAGAGTAAAATAAATTTAAGTCTAAATAGTAGTGTTTAAGTGCATTAAACTGTTGTTGTTCTTTGTGTAATTCGTGTGTGATTGCAATCCGAGAAATTGCATGCTAAGGTTGAACCCAACCCACCTCACCAAATCGGAGTTTATTGGCACGGCTGGAGATGAAGTAGAGCAGCAAAGAACACATCAATCGCTGTAAGTTGCATAAAAATTTACTGATTTCGACGGGGAGTCGAACATTGGTCCTTCGAGCCGGATTTGGGCGTCGATAGGGATCCGCCCGGCCAATACGAGATACGTGCCATCCTGAGAAGCTTACATGGCGGTCGCGCCATTGGACCTCTTGCATGCTGATATTGTTCAATTGTCCAGATATGGTATGGCGTGTGCGCCATGCATGCAGTAATAAACAACAATACAAGGCATTTTCAATGCCTCACTAAGGTGAGTGCGGTTTCAATGACTTACATTCTGTAAATTGGTCTACGAGATCGTTTTTTTTTTGTACATGTTCTGGACGTTTTGCTGTGGTCACCGTGTTGCTTTGAAACGGACCACTGAGAGCCAACTACGGCCGCGAGGGCGCACTCAAGTTTGCCATTGGGTTGGTCGATAGTCCCGGGATCAGTTCACCTCTTCGAGACCGGTCGATGATCAACAGAAGCAGCCGTTGCAGATAGACATTCATCCCATCGAACGACTGGAATTCCGTCAACTCGATTTGCAACATTCAACCCGAGAGAGGAGGCGATTTGGATTAAAAATACAAGGCAAATTCTGCCTGTAAACAGGTGATTAAGATTCCAATCCTTTTATGCAATTTAGCGCGGTCTACGCGGTGTTTTGTTCGTAGATCCTGTCATCGCTCATCGTTATGTCGGCGGCCGAGCGGAAACTGCGTGGTCTAAAGAACCGCAAACGCAGTATCTTCACGTCATTTGCTTCGATTAAATCCTTCGTATCCAGCTACCAAGCGGACAAGGACAAGTGCGAGGTGCCTGTTCGTTTGGAAAACGTAATCGCGCTTTGGACGGAATTCAATGCTGTTCAGGCGGAATTGGAGACGCTGGAAGAAGCCGAGGAAGTCTTGGACGCATACTTGAAGGAGCGCACGGAATTCGAACGAGCCTATTATCGAATAAAAGGTACGCTACTTTTGTTAAACCAGAATGAGGCCCAACCTACTACTGCCCGGCCCATTGATAACACGAGCAATGTGTCCCACCTAAAATTGCCAGACATTAAATTGCCAGTTTTTGGAGGCAATTACGAACACTGGATGAACTTTCACGATTTGTTCGTTTCGCTTGTACACTCTTCGGCGAATTTGTCCACTATCCAAAAATTTTACTATTTACGCTCCTCTTTGGCTGGTGAAGCACTTAAACTAATTCAAACAATTCCGATTAGCAACGAACAGTACTCCGTTGCATGGAATTTGCTGCTGAGTCACTACCAAAACCCTCGGCGTTTGAAACGGACGTACGTGCAGTCCTTGTTTGAATTTCCCTGCATGAAACGTGAAACGGCAGTCGAATTACATTCGTTGATTGACAAATTCCAAACTAATGTTAAGATCCTCAAACAACTGGGGGAAAATACCGAGCATTGGGACGTCCTACTGATACATCTGCTCAGTACGCGATTGGATTCAGTAACGAGGCGTGATTGGGAAGAATACGCAGAGACAAACGATGCTGCGAAATTCCAGCAATTAGTCGAGTTTCTTCAACGTCGAGTCAACGTGCTGGAGACGGTTGCCAACAAGCCTTCGGAAACTCCAGCTAACATCAAGAAACCCAACCCTCCACGTTCAGGAAATCACGGTGCTATACAGCAGGGGTCGCGCAAATGTCCAGCGTGTTCAAGTCAACACTCCCTGTACCAGTGCAGCGAATTTGCAAATATGGCTGTTGACGAGAAGGAGCAAGTAGTTCGACGCAATCAACTCTGCCGAAATTGTCTGCGTCGTGGTCACATGGCGAAAGAATGTTCATCGGAGAGCAGCTGCCGCAAGTGCCGAGGACGGCATCATACACAGCTGTGTTTCGCGTCAAGATCTACAGGCAGTAGTCAACCAGCTACAATCAACCAATCGGACCAATCTAGTGCTTCCGGCCAGGCGGGCAGTAGTAGCGGACCGATGTCAGCCACGCCAGCAGCGCATACTGGCATTTCGAGTTGTACAACGCAAGACGGAACCAGGAGCAGGGTACTATTAGCCACAGCGATCATCATCATGGTGGACGATAGTGGCAACGAGCATCCAGTGCGAGCTTTGTTGGATTCAGGCAGCGAATGCTGCTTTGCATCAGAACGAGTGGTGCAACACATGAAGGTTCGGCGACATAAGGTGAATCTTCCGATCGCAGGGATTGGTCAAGCGTCTACCGAAGTCCGCTGCATGTTCCGCTCGATAGTGAAGTCTCGGATATCCAAGTTTTCCACCACCATCGACGCCTTCGTTCTTCCCAAGGTCACCGTAGATCTGCCTTCAATCTCCGTCGATGCGTCGAGCTGGTCGCTTCCGACAAGAATCCAGTTAGCTGATCCGTCATTCTATCAGTCCGGAGTCATTGATGTTGTGCTAGGGGCCGAGGTCTTCTTCGATCTCTTCAATGTTAATGGTCGAATCACTTTAGGCGAATCTCTTCCGTGTCTGGTTAATTCGGTTTTCGGTTGGATTATCAGCGGCAAAACTTCTGAACAACATTCAAGATCTTCCGTAGTCTGCAACGTCGCTACCACTGCCGACATCCATCGTGACATGGAGCGATTTTGGGCCATCGAGGACGATTCAACGGTCGTCCACTCTGCATCCGAAGCCTACTGCGAGAAATTCTTCAGCGAAACTACTTGTCGCTGTGAGGATGGACGGTACATGGTACGAGTACCGTTCAAGGAAGATGTTTTGGACAAACTAGGAGACAATAAACGTACTGCACTTCACCGTTTTCGCCTGATCGAGGGTCGTTTCGGTCGCGATCCAGAATTAGCTGCCGAATATCGTAAATTCATGGACGAGTACGAAGAGTTGGGACACATGGAGCGAATCGATGAATCAGATGTAGCGTCAGGGCCTGCATACTTCCTTCCACATCATCCAATCATTCGCGAGGAGAGCAGTACAACCAAGGTGCGTGTCGTCTTCGATGCTTCTTGCAAGAGCTCCACCGGAATTTCCCTGAACGACGCTATGTTAGTGGGTCCAATTGTTCAAGAAGATTTGCGGTCCATAACGATGCGATCTCGCCTGCATCCTATCATGATGATTGCTGACGTCGCCAAAATGTACCGGCAAATGGTTTTGTTTCCCAGAGACTGCCGATTTCATTTGATATTCTGGCGTCCTTCACTATCAGAACCGATCCGCATCTACAAATTGAAGACCGTAACCTACGGCACCGCTTCAGCTCCGTATCTAGCCACTCGAGTACTGAAGAAGCTAGCGGAGGATGAGAAGGAGAGGTATCCCCTCGCAGCGAAAGCAACCTGTGAGGATTTTTATGTCGACGATTTCTTTTCGGGCGCACAGACTGTCACCGAAGCAATCGAACTACGGGAGCAAATGGATGCCATGTTCAACTCAGCTGGAATGCAACTACGAAAGTGGGCGAGCAATTACCCTGCAGTACTAGAAGGAGTTCCGGAATACAACCGTGCCTTGCAGCCTTCGATGGATTTCGACAAGGATCAGGCCATAAAGACACTGGGTCTACACTGGGAACCCTGTTCTGACCAGTTGAAATACGTCGTTCCTGAAGCGACAACCAAGTCCTCAACAGTCGTCACGAAACGAAGCGCACTTTCCTGCATCGCCAAACTGTTTGACCCACTTGGTTTGGTGGGTCCGGTCGTAGTCATCGCGAAAACCTTCATGCAAGCATTGTGGGGATTGAAAGATGACAGCGGAAAGCAGTACGAGTGGGACAAGGAACTACCGGAGCAGATGAAGAAACGTTGGGTCGAATACTACACCGAACTTCCCCGGCTGAACGCTCTGCGAATTGATCGATTCGTCATACTCCCAAATGCTACTTCTGTGGAGCTGCACTTCTTCTCAGACGCCTCTTTAGCTGCATATGGATCGTGTGCCTACATCAGATCGTCGAATGAGTCAGGTGAAGTCAAGGTCGCTCTATTAACGTCTCGCTCGAAGGTGTCTCCACTCAAACAGCAAAGCATTCCGCGCCTAGAGCTTTGTGGTGCACTTCTGTCTGCTGAGCTCTACCAGAAGGTCTCCGAAGCACTGCGAATCACGTCCAAAGCGTACTTCTGGGTAGATTCAACCACCGTTTTGAGCTGGCTCAAGGCTACACCATCCACCTGGTCCACTTTTGTCGGAAACCGGGTATCCAAAATCCAGCAGAAGACGGAGAACTGCGAGTGGAACCACGTAGTAGGACGAGAAAATCCCGCGGACATCATCTCGAGAGGTCTTCCAGCTGCAGACTTGATACAGTGTAGACTGTGGTGGGAAGGTCCTCCATGGTTTCGAGGAGAAAAAGAATCGTGGAAAGTTCCAGTTGACGCATGTGTTGACAACGAGGCAGCCAAAGAAGCAAGGAAATCTTCGTTTGCAGTCGCTTCTTCTTCGCCATCATTCGTCGAGGAATACGTAAGCAGGTTCTCCAACTACCAGCATATGTTACGCATCACTGCCTACTGGCGGCGGTATTTCAAAAACCTTCGACTACCCAACGCCGAGCGAACCTTTTCATCACCGTTAACAGCAGCTGAAGTCCGTAGCGCTGAATTAGCACTCGTTCGACTTGTTCAAAGGGACAGCTTTCCTATGGAATGGAAGGCACTGCAGGCAAATCAAATGGTCTCCTCGAATTCACGACTTCGCTGGTTCAATCCGATGATTGCTCCTGATAACGTTTTACGCATCGGAGGACGATTGAGTCGTTCTGCACAACCGTATGATTCTCGCCATCAGATACTTCTGCCAGGGTCGCATCCATTCACGACACTTCTCGTCCGTTGTCAGCATGAACGCCTTCTGCACGCAGCTGTACAGCTGCTTACCAACACTATTCGGCAGCGGTTTTGGATCTTGGGCGGCAGAAACATCACTCGTCGCATTGTTCACGGCTGCGTCACCTGTTTTCGAGCCAAACCGAAGGCAATCGAGCAATTCATGGCTGAACTTCCCACTCAGCGTGTTACCGCTTCGAGACCTTTTTCTTTCGTCGGTGTTGACTTCTGGGGACCGATCTACCTCAAGCCTCGTCACCGCAGAGATGCACCTCCGAAAGCTTACGTCGCAGTATTTGTGTGTTTCAGCACAAAGGCTGTACACCTGGAGCTCGTCGTGGACCTAACTACAGTCAAGTTTCTCCAGGCTTTCCGTCGCTTCGTATCTCGTCGTGGTTTGTGTTCAGACGTGTACAGCGACAACGGTAAAAACTTCGTTGGGGCAGCAAATGAAATCCGGAAACTACTACGTGACAAAGATTTTCAGCACACTTTCACCAGTGAATGTGCTACCAACGGGATTCGTTGGCACTTCAATCCGCCTCGTGGTTCGCATTTCGGAGGATTATGGGAAGCTGCAATCAACTCTGCACAGAAGCACTACGTCCGTGTGCTCGGAGATCGTAAGCTAGCCTTCGACGACATGGAGACACTCCTCGTGCAGATTGAAGCTTGTCTCAATTCACGGCCGCTCACCAAACTATCCGAGGATCCGTCAGACTTTCAAGCCCTCACACCGGGACACTTTCTGATCGGTTCGTCCTTGCAGTCCGTCCCAGACGTCGACTATGAATCGATTCCAGCAAACCGTCTCCACCAATGGCAGCTAATCCAGAAACTGCTCCAGGATATCTGGAAACGCTGGCACGTGGAATACCTCGCTTCGCTACAACCACGTAGTAAGTGGTGCAAACCGCCTGTACCACTGCACAAAAACCAGCTTGTAGTCATCGTAGACGAGAACCAGCCACCGATGCGCTGGGCCACTGCACGAATCCACGATCTACACCCAGGAAAGGACGGCGTAGTACGAGTAGTCACTCTGCAAACTGCAACCGGATTCCTCACTCGTCCTACGGCAAAAATCTGCGTACTTCCAATACCACCATCAGCCGACGATCAGCCATCAACGTTAGCAGCACCGCAACCGCGGTCGGGCTAGAGGTTTCCTTTGTGGATCAACCTGGCCAACAGCATGGTTTCTGCAGAAGCAGATCAACCAAGCTCTTCAAAGTTGCTGGATACGAAATTAATTCAAGGCCCTTAATGCGAAGGGTCCAGGTGAGGACCTTTCCAATAACACATACCTTCTCGAAATTGGCTACCGGGTCTTATTCACATTACATGTACCTGCGAGCGTTTCCCACTATACTCCATGAGGATCGGATCAACTGCTAGTGCTGCTGTAAATGGAATCGTAACATCAACTCCACAACGCGAAAGCGATAAAATAGCGAGGACGTCACGTCAGCCGGGGGCAGAGAACTCATCGTAGATTATCAGCATACAAGGCCCTTGAACAGTAGGGTCCAGGTAAGGACCTGTCCAACACTTTTAATTTTTTGGGAAATCCTACCGGGTCTTCTTTATCTGTTCCATGTCACCGAGCTCTTCCATGAATCCAGCGTCGAGAATCTCCAGAAATGGTCATTTCTGCCGGGGGCAGGATGTTCGGCAACGCTATCTAGGTGTCATCAGGAGGAAGCAGTCGCCTATACAAGACCATCGGTCACTCACCGTTGACCACTACCACCGGTCGTCATCTTCGGCTACCTATACACGCACTCCATGGGCGAGCCGGTGATGCTGGTTACTTTTCCGTAGATGATAAGTCAGTGCATGCAAGACCACACGACGGGTATCATCCACCGTTCGACCGCGCGCGTCGGGATGAAAAGATCGCATTTTAATTTGTTTGTGTCGTTATTATATTAAGAGTAAAATAAATTTAAGTCTAAATAGTAGTGTTTAAGTGCATTAAACTGTTGTTGTTCTTTGTGTAATTCGTGTGTGATTGCAATCCGAGAAATTGCATGCTAAGGTTGAACCCAACCCACCTCACCAAATCGGAGTTTATTGGCACGGCTGGAGATGAAGTAGAGCAGCAAAGAACACATCAATCGCTGTAAGTTGCATAAAAATTTACTGATTTCGACGGGGAGTCGAACAAACATAACATTAACTTTAACATAACGTTAACTTAACTTAACTTAAATTTAACTTAACTTAAACTTAACTTAACTTAACTTTAACTTAACTTTAACTTAACTTTAACTTAACTTTAACTTAACTTTAACTTAACTTTAACTTAACTTTAACTTAACTTTAACTTAACTTTAACTTAACTTTAACTTAACTTTAACTTAACTTTAACTTAACTTTAACTTAACTTAACTCAACTTTAACTCAACTTTAACTCAACTTTAACTTAACTTTAACTCAATTTTAACTTAACTTTAACTTAACTTTAACTTAACTTTAACTGAACTTTAACTTAACTTTAACTTAACTTTAACTTAACTTTAACTTAACTTTAACTGAACTTTAACTTAACCTTAACTTAATTTTAACTTAATTTAATTCAACTTTAATTCAACCTTAACATAACTTTAACTTAACTTTAACTTAACTTTAACCTAACTTTAACTTAACTTTAACTTAACTTTAACTTAACTTAACTTAACTTTAACTTAACTTTAACTTAACTTTAACTTAACTTTAACTTAACTTTAACTTAACTTTAACTTAACTTTAACTTAACTTTAACTTAACTTTAACTTAACTTTAACTTAACTTTAACTTACATACAGCATAACTTTAACTTAACTTTACTTGAACATAATTTTAGCAAAACTTCAACTTAAATTGAAACAAATTCGCTATAAATTTAATTTATTTTTAGCATAAGTTCAACTTTAACATAACTTTGAATTTAAATTAATTATAACTTAACATAACCATAACTTTAACGTTACTTGAACTTTAACATAAATTTAATTTAAATTTAACTTTAACATAACTTATACATCAATTTGAATAAACTTCACCTTAACATAATTTTAACTTACCATTAACTTATCGTTAACTTAAATTTTACATAACGTTAACTTAACTTCAACATAATTTTAACTTACCTTTAACTTAACTTTATCTTAAACATAAATTAACTTAACTTTATCTTAACATAAACATAACTGTAACTTACCTTTAACTTAACTTAAACATAACCTTAACTTAACTCTAGCTTAATTTTAACGTAACATTAACTAAATTTTAACTTTTGTTTTAACAAATGTTTATCTTACCATTAACATAGCTTTAACTTTAACATAACATGAACTTAACTTTAACTTTACTTTAACATAATTGTAGCATAAAATTAACATAACTCTAACTTAATTAGCCGAACTTTAACTTAACTTCAACATAATTTTAACTTAAATTTAGTTGTAACTTACTTAATTTAACTGAACATTGAAATACCTTTAACTTTTACTTAATTTTAATAAAAATTTAACTTAACTTTACCTTAAACATAAACATCGGGATCCGGCATCGGTAAGGATTCCTCCAGCGGATCAGTGGAAGCAGCCGGCTGAAAAAAAGTTTTTTAAAAAATCATCAAATTTTTTCATCTGTCAATTTGTAATTAATTTCAATTTGTAATTAATTTCCAAAATTGATCCGCTGGAGGAATCCGGCTGAGTTATGCATCCTTACTGATGCAACGCATCAATAAGGATGCTCAACTCAGCCGGATTCCTCCAGCGGATCAATTTTGGAAAACAATAAATTACATCAAAATTGATCCGCCGGACGAATACGGATGAATTAAACATCCTTATTGATGCGTTGCATCAGTAAGAATGTTTAACTCAGCCGGATTCCTCCAGCGAATCAATTTTTAATAATAATTACACTTAATATCAAACTGTCCCGTACTTACCATCAACTTTGCCATCGGAGGCAAATTTCACGACGCGGATAAACGCGTCTATACACGCACGATATGAAAAAACGACTGACCACGTAATCAGTCGCCGCGAAAAAAAATCACAAAAAAAATTGCTAAGTTCCATCCGCCATTTGGTCGCCCGGCGGATGAAATTACTCTAGCGGGGCGAGTCGCCTTTCGTCCGGATCCCGGAGCGCCATTTGGTAGCCCGGCGCATGAAATTACTCTAGCGGGGCGAGTCGCCCTTCGTCCGCATCCCGGAGCGCCATTTGGTCGCCCGGCGGATGAAATTACTCTAGCGGGGCGAATCGCCTTTTGTCCGCATCCCGGACAAAGGGCGAACGATCAGTCTTCAAGACGCTCAATGTCAAATGACGTCACTTTTTCGCCGGCAATTCGTGTGGGCATACATAGGATTTCCAGTGAAAACTAGATGTATGAGTCCATTCCGTCTCGCACGCTGAGCCGGTCAAGTCGCATCGGTCTCGTTGTACGACACTAGTATTTGAGTTTTTGAGTTTTTCCCCACGCGAGGGTTTTTTCTCGCCAAAGTTAGTTGGCATAGTGCTAATACAACTAGTGCGCGAGTGAGTAAGCCGTTAACCATACGCCGAGCGCTTTGCTTACGGTCCAGCTTTAATCACCATCATCGCATCATCACATCATCCCATTGATAGCAACAACGAAAGCACGTTAAATTGCCTACCGAGGCGACCGAGGCATACCAGCTATCAGGTTATCGACCCAACAGCCGTTGGGGCAAACAATAGCCTCGCACCAGTCATCTGCCGCCTCAGTGTAATAGGTATACCGTGTCGCTTTGTTTTCACCAGTATCGCATCTCCCCGCATGGTCCAATATTAGATTAGGTTGGGTCATAATTAGGGTGATTCAAAATTTTGTAAATAGTATATATCTATAATTTTTGTTTTTCTTGGTTTTTTTTTTTTCTCGTACTATTTATAAGTAGAGCATAGTTAGGGTGATCCAAAAACATTTTTTTTTAGTATATATATTTTTTTTCTTTTTTTGTTTTTTTTTTCTTCTTTCGTATTACTCTTTATTAGAGTAAAACTATATAATTTTTTTTTGTATTTTTTTTTTAATTTTTTATTTTATTTTTTTTTTGCATTTTTTTGGTACTATTTGAAATTACTGTAATTATTTGTAAAATATTTATTAAAAACACCATTGTGGCAATATTTAACCGCAATGGATGAAAATGATAAAGGCGGGGGATGGTCGCTTTCCATCTCAGACGACGAAACTCTTAATTCCTCACACGAAAGTCTCGAGGAAGTTGTGGAAATGGAAACCCTTGACGTCCCAGTTGACTCGCTCTCCAGCAAAAATCCTGGAGCATATCCCAAGAAAAGGTATCCCCCACAACCCTCTCCCCCACCATCACCTCCTCGTCCTGCACCCCCCACACCATTGCCCCCAAAAATCTCTGCGCTCCCCCGCCTAAAGGCTTACCCAGAAGCCTCGAAAGGCCCATGGGTTGTTTTTTTCCGGCCCAAACAAAAACCTTTGAACATTCCGAGGATCTCTAAGGATCTAACAACACATTTTTCGGCCGTTACCGATATTTTCAAGGTAACACCAATAAAACTGCGCGTTACCGTTGATGACCGGAAGCAGGCTAACCAAATTGTTGCGTGCGAGCTTTTTTCATTGGAATACCGAGTCTACATACCCAGTAGTGAGGTAGAAATTGAAGGAGTGGTCACCGAAGCGAGTTTGACTAGTGATGATTTCTTGGGTCCCGATTCCTTCGGAATCTTTAAAAACCGTGCTTTGCCGAAGGTGAAGATATTGGACTGCCTTCAAATGCAGTCAGTATCCATCGTAGGCTCAAAAAAATCGTATTCCTTGTCGAACTCGTTTCGTGTGACCTTTTCGGGTTCAGCGTTACCTCACTACGTCGCTATTGGCAAGGTTCGGCTGCCTGTACGTCTGTTTGTACCTCGGGTAATGAAATGTAAACAACTTGGTCATACATCGGACTACTGCTCGAACAAACCACGCTGCGATCAGTGTGGCGAGCAACATCAAGAGGGCCCTTGCGGTGCTCCTCCAAAATGCGTGTACTGCAAGGAAAGCCTACATACCCTGACTGACTGCCCGAGGTATAAACAGCAGGGAGAAAAACTTAAGCGGTCTCTGCAAGCTCGCTCCAAGAGAACACTAGCAGAACTCTTGAAGAATACCGCTTCATCTTCTCAGACCACACCAAAAAGCAGTAACACGTTCTCCATTTTGCCAGTTGATGATCTAGACTCTGACTCAGAGGTCGGTGAGGGTAGTCCGTTTGTCTTTAAAGGCAATACGAGAAAACGAGCAAAAAAACACACCACCGAAAAGCCTCGTAAGGCCACTCGTACGGACCACCCTCCCACCTTGGAAAAATCAAGAGGTAACGGAAATGCACCAAAACCCATTCCACCGGGTTTTCAACCTTGTAATTATGACAAGAACTTTCCGTCACTTCCAGGATCATCTAAAACCCCAGATGTCCCAGTTTTTCGGCCAGAAAAGCAGCTGAATAATCAGCAAGAACATGCCCCCATGTTCACGTTTTCTGGTATTGTGGATAGCTTCTTCAGTATATTCAATGTCTCTGACTCAACGAGGAGCATTATTAATTTAGTGCTGCCAATGGTGAAAACTCTTTTGAAGCAACTAGCTTCTAGGTGGTCCTTCCTTGCATCGATCATATCCTTTGATGGATAATTCTCCGAATGAGGTCGGGGATATGATCTCTGTTCTTCAGTGGAACTGTAGAAGTCTTATGCCAAAACTTGACACATTTAAATTTTTAGTTAACAATTTACTTTCTGATGCATTTGCCCTTTGTGAAACATGGCTCTCTTCAGACAACGATCTTGCTTTCCACGATTTCAACATTATTCGCCTTGATCGGGCAGATTCGTATGGAGGGGTGCTTTTGGGGATCAACAAGCTCCATTCCTTCTACAGAATCGATCTGCCTTCGGTGACAGGCATTGAAGTTGTTGCATGTCAGGTTAATATTCGAGGTAAATGCCTCAGTATTGCCTCAGTATATCTTCCACCGCGAACTGCGATTTCTCGTCAAAGTTTCTCGGATATCTGCACAGCTATGCCAGAGCCACGGTTGATCTTGGGAGACTTTAACTCTCACGGTACAGGCTGGGGGGAACTGTACGACGACAACCGCTCAACCTTGATATACGACATGTGCGACTTCTTCAAAATGACAATTCTAAACACCGGGGAAGCAACACGAGTAGCCAAACCTCCAGCAAAAATAAGCAGATTAGACCTCTCACTTTGCTCGAGTTCACTATCGTTGGATTGCTCGTGGAAAGTAATTCAAGATCCCTACGGTAGTGACCATTTGCCAATCAAAATTTCTATTACCAATGGTTCATCTTCTACTCGCTCGGTCGACATCGCGTACGATCTTACGAAAAACATTGACTGGCGAAAATTCGCGACCACGGTTCTTGATGCCAGTCAATCGGTTGACGTACTTCCTCCGCTGGACGAGTACTCCTTTCTCGCGCGTGTCATCATCGATTCTGCGCTGCAAGCACAGACGAAACGTGTTCCGGGTGTTTCCGTCCGCAAGCGACCTCCCACCCCGTGGTGGGATAAGGATTGCACCGACGCGAACAGCGAGAAGTCCGCCGCGTTTAAACGCTTCCGCAAACACGGCAAGGTCGGGGATTTCGAGCGGTACACCGACCTCGAGAAAACTTTTAAGGACTTAATTAAAGCAAAAAAACGCGGTTACTGGCGTCGGTTCGTCGATGGTTTGTCGCGAGAGACTTCCATGAGAACACTCTGGAATGTCGGCAGGAGAATGCGAAACGCGCCTACACCGATTAACGAAGACAAGGAGTACTCGGACAGATGGATTTTCAGCTTCGCGCGGAAAGTTTGCCCGGATTCGGTGTCGGTTCAAACCAACGTTCGTGATCGTCCGTCGGGTAATAACGAAATAGATTCCCCGTTTTCGATGGTGGAATTCTCACTTGCCCTCCTTTCATGTAACAATTCAGCTCCAGGAATGGATAGAATCAAGTTCAACTTGCTTAAAAATCTCCCAGATGTCGCGAAGAGACGCTTGTTGAACTTATTCAATCAATTTCTGGAGCACAACATTGTTCCGGATGACTGGAGACAAGTAAGAGTTATCGCCATTCGAAAACCCGGTAAACCCGCGTCGGATTATAACTCGTACCGTCCCATCGCGATGCTGTCCTGTATACGGAAATTGTTGGAGAAAATGATTCTTTTTCGTCTAGACAAATGGGTCGAGTCGAATGGTTTACTTTCAGATACGCAATTTGGATTTCGGAGAGGCAAAGGAACGAGCGACTGTCTTGCGTTGCTTTCAACTGAAATTCAACTGGCCTATGCGCAAAAACAGCAAATGGGTTCAGTTTTCTTGGACATTAAGGGGGCTTTTGATTCTGTTTGTATCGATGTCCTTTCGGATAAACTCCACGATAGTGGGCTTTCACCAATTATGAACAACTATTTGAGCAACTTGTCTGAGAAATATATGAGCTTTTCTCATGGAAACTCGACAACTTCACGAATTAGTTACATGGGTCTCCCCCAGCGCTCATGTTTAAGCCCCCTTCTTTATAATTTTTATGTAAAAGACATTGATGGTTGTCTTAATGAAAATTGTTCGCTAAGGCAGCTTGCAGATGACGGGGTTGTGTCCGTTATAGGGCCAAGTGCACCGGACCTGCAAGGACCATTGCAAGATACCTTAGACAATTTGTCTACTTGGGCTATGAAGCTGGGTATCGAATTCTCTCCGGAGAAAACTGAGTTGGTTGTTTTTTCTAGGAAGCATCATCCTGCACAGTTACAGCTTCAACTAAAGGGTAGAACAATCACTCAAAGTATATCTTTCAAGTATTTAGGTGTCTGGTTCGATTCCAAAAGCACGTGGGGAAAACATATTGCGTATGTGAAACAAAAATGCCAACAAAGAAACAATTTTCTTCGTACAATTACTGGAACTTGGTGGGGAGCACACCCGGAAGATCTGATCAGGTTGTATCGAACAACCATCTTGTCGGTTCTTGAGTACGGTAGCTTCTGTTTTCAATCCGCGGCGAAAACACATATCCTGAAGCTGCAACGGGTTCAATACCGTTGCCTCCGAATCGCGCTTGGCTGTATGCACTCGACGCATACGATGAGCCTCGAAGTACTTGCGGGTGTTCTCCCACTGACAGATCGTTTCGCGGAACTGTCCTTCCGGTTTCTTATCCGTTGTGAAGTAATGAACCCATTGGTAATAGAAAATTTTGAGAAGCTGCTCGACAGAAATCCTCAAACAAGATTCATGAGTCTCTATTACGATTACATGACGCTGGAGATTGGCCCTTCTTCATTCAATTCCTCTCGTGTTTGCCTCCAAGACTTTTATAGTTCCTCTGTAAATTTTGATCTGACCATGTTGCAAGAAATCCGTGGAATACCAGATCACCATCGGTCGATGGTTGTTCCCTTAATTTTTGCAAACAAGTACCACCATGTTAGTAACAATAAGAGTTTTTTCACAGATGGGTCAACTATAAACGCTTCCACTGGATTTGGAGTATTCAACGAATTTCATAGCGCCTCATATCAACTGCAAAAACCCTGTTCCGTATACGTTGCGGAACTAGCAGCCATATTTTACGCAGTAGAGCAAATTGCCTCACTACCATCTGATCACTATTTTATTTTTACTGATAGCCTTAGCTCGTTGGAGGCTATTCGATCAATGAGGCCGATGAAGCACTCCTCGTATTTCCTGACCGAAATCCGAGCTAAATTGAGTACTTTATCTAACTGCTCCTATACTATCACCATAGTTTGGGTCCCATCTCATTGCTCAATTCCGGGCAATGAGAAAGCGGACTCGCTAGCTAAGGTGGGCGCTATGGAAGGCGATATTTTTGATCGACAAATCGCCTTTGCGGAATTTTTCTCAATTACCCGTCAGCACGTCCTCACCAACTGGCAACAAAAATGGAATGAGAGTGATCTGGGAAGATGGTTACATTCTATTCTCCCACAGGTATCGAACAAGCCATGGTTCAAAGGATTGGACATGAGCCGTGACTTTATACGTGTCATATCAAGGCTCATGTCCAATCACTACTCGTTAGACTCGCATTTCTTCCGAATCGGGCTCGCAGGCAGCAATTTGTGCGCTTGTGGTAGTGGCTATCACGATATCGACCACGTACTTTGGTCATGTACCCTCCATTGTGTTGCTAGATCCGAGTTATCCGCATCCCTCAGGGCCCGAGGAAAACAACCCATGCGGCCCGTTAGAGACATCTTGGCGAGCCGAGATCTCGACTATTGCAATTTAATATATGTGTTTTTTAAAACGGATAGATCTGAGGATTTAGTAGTTAGTGTCATCTTGTGTTCCCCCAAGTTGTTAGCTGCCCATCGGAGTACCCCCATGTTTGTCTTTTTCATCAGTTGGTCGCTTAGTTCGAGATCAAGAGCACATTGCTCTCCAAACCTTGTGTTCTCAATCCCTACCCTGCCATCCATTTGTTACAATTTGTTACCCCTAACCTCGAGATAGCCGCGAGTAATCGGCCCCCGCTTTACTAACGTTAGTCTTAAGAAATTTTGTAACCTAAACAATGAATATCGGCTCCGCAAAGCTACGGCAAATGAGCCTGAAAAAATAAACACATTAAAAAAAAATAGATGTATGAGTGCTCATTGCAAGACAGCCTACATTACATGATATAAGCCATAGTCTGTCCAGGGTATTAAGATCTACTTAATAAAAAAACATATATGTTAGTTATAAGAATTAGACAAATAAAGTTTATTGATGAAGTCATGTTCATGCTTCAACTGTATTCATTTTTGTTAATTTAAAACCCATTGAAAAAGAAAATGGTGATGAACAACCGGGAGCGCACCGGGGCGCCTGGGGGCGGACAAAATGGCCGAAACGATCAGTTTTTTGACAGGTATCGTTTTCGCCTCAGGCGCCCAAATGTTGCAAATATGGTCGCCCCCGGCGTGCCGGCGACCAAATTTGGACCAAAGTGGCGCCGCGAGGTTCGAGTCGCCCAGGTCCCGCCTCGTCCGCCGAGCGGTCCGGGGGCGAGCCGTGAGCGACTAGCACATACAGCGGGCTAGTCGCCCACAGCTCGCCCCCGGACCGCTCGGTGGACGGGGCGGACTTGGGCGACTCGAACCTCGCGGCGCCACTTGGTCCAAATGTGGTCGCCGGCGCGCCGGGGGCGACCATATTTCAAGAGCAAATTTTCATTATGTCGTAAGTAACATTCGCACCAATCCGAGAAAAATAAATTTTTGTTTTGATGACCGAAAAGTTATTCCTATTTC